>NC_069114.1:41532544-41560945 GCF_025612915.1 Magallana angulata
CACAAATTCTACAATACATGTACGTGTAAACTTCACTCCTTGTATGAACTACAAGTATAAAAGTATCATATTGCTAACCATTTAGTTAACTCATTTCGTAAGAATGCAATAGGAGTGTAAGTATATACATTAATTAATACATAAAGAATGAGTAAAAAGTCGTACGAATGCACCGTAACAATAATTTATTTCAATATGCACATGTATTTTGGCATTATTACTTTTTGTTTGATATCATCTTTACGATATAATTCATTTGTCAAAGCAAAAATAATTGGGAATGAAACACTCCCTAGAATACTTGGAAAGTTAGTTTATATTAAATACATACCGGTAATACATATTCAGGCGGAGTAAATATAAAAGTGTATCACCTATCAAACCTTTTCGTGAATATATCTATAATGGAAATTTGGTATTAGGAAGTCGGATACAAGAGGCCCGCAGACCCTGACGGTCATCTGAGTACCTCAAACCTACTGAAACTGTCATGCAGTTTGTCTCCTGTTTTCATTTTGAGCTTCATTTTGGAGTGTAAATCCAAAACTTCCCGTATTATCACCTCTACTTTTATCATTTTATGTTTGCAAATGGAGGAATCTTGGACTATCTAGCTTCAGTGGCAAAAAATTGTTAACTTTTGATAAAAAGAGACCTGCAGGCGATGAGTCAAATGAAAGTTTGTACTTGAGAATGTTGCGAGATTTATAAACCTTGTTGCACTTTGTGATTGAAGTTGTAGTTTCTATTCCTCCTCAGCTATCAAAGTATTGAAAAGGCAAACGCGAATGCATTAAAAGTGTGCTGTTGTGTACAATAAGCTACAAAATCACTATTGAAGAAGAGGAGAGGAAGACATTATAGAACGTATTAGCATTGCATTTATTAGTTTATATCCAAGTACTGTGAAAGTTCAATAGAAAACATTTTAAGTTTTCATACTTTTTTTTACTATGTGGCTATATTGTTATCACCCAAGGGCCTGAACCCCTAAAACAGGAACCATAAATTTTACAACTGGCGCAGGAAAATATCTAATTTTTTTAGCAATTCAGAATTGCCGTAGATTCATAAGTTTATTTGGCATTTTAACGAGGCCGAGTACCTTCGAAAACTGTTAAGTCGTACGTAAAAACAATCATCAGAAAATTATCTCCCTTGTGCCGATCAGTATATCAACCAATGAAATATTTGTAAATTTTCACATATATTTTCTACCAATCACAAAGGAGAGGAAGTGCACAGCCCGGAGACTGTAAATTATTTCAACTCTTTATACCGTCTTCCAAGGAAGACGGTAATTATACCGTCTTCCAAGGAAGACGGTAATAAGGTAGCAAGGGACAGTTTCGAATAAAGTACCCGTCAATATTTTTGTAAAATTGCGAGTTGCTGTACTTGAAGGCTTATGAGTGTTGCTAAAATTCATGAAATGATTTTTAATGATTATCATTAGTTAGAGGGATGTCTCTTGTTGAAATTGATATGCAATATGTAGGCCCCTTATGTTAGGTACATGAGAATCAGAAGTAAAATGCGAAACCTGCGGCTATGACTGTTGTGCTGACTTTACACAGTGAAATTGCAAGTTACAGACGGGAGGTAAAATAACACGAAAAGTAGGTGGATGGGACATTGTAAACTATACACCGGTAAGTTTCTGAAATGTGATAGTGCAACATGCACGCGGTACGGAAGGTCAACCCTCTGCAGGGAATTAGCTGGGGGAGGTCTAAAAAGCTGAAAAATCATGAAAAATTAGCAAAATATGAAAGGGTCAAAATCTCCTAAAAACCAGTATGTAGAGAATTTTACAGGTTTTGATTAGTAATTTTCTTCAGAAATTGGTGATTGGCCTTATAAAGAGTGAATTAAAGGTATTTGTGCTGAATGGGAACTGAGGAAATTCTAGTTACAGAGTTCCGAAGACATGCATCCCTTGGCTACAATGAATTGTATCAAAAAAACTGTCCCCTGCCACCTTCAAGACTACATGGTATTTTCATATTTCTCTTTTAAGTGTAATTTTGAGTGGATTTTGTACCATAAGTAATACATTTTGTGAAAATGGATGATTTTCTTGGCTATAGATGTCATGACATGATTTATTAGCTAAAATATTCAAGGGGAGTAACTCCCTCTTAAATGTGTAGAATGACCACCACTAGACTAAATTGGCTTAGAGAGTAGGTATTTCCTATCCTGAAAACAATTAATAGGCTTAAGTTAATTACTGAGATAAGAATAAGTACTTTAAAGCAGTTTTTATCAATTAAATCATTAAATTTATGAATTTGCAGCCATTTTCCTGTCTGATTTTATGAAATAACATTAATCCACCTGACTTATATCACCCAATTTTTTTTAAAACAGCATATTTTCATTTCAAATGAACTTTACATATTGACAAATGCAGTTATCAAAGTATACAATATGTCAAAAAACTCAAGTTTTTGCTCCTTCCTATCAAAAAATGGTATTTTAGATGTATTTACAGAATTGAAAAAGCCACCTCCTCTTTCCAATGGACTCCATTACCATTACATGTAGGATATGTAAATGTACATTTGACCTTGAAATAACATCTGCTATGATAGTTACTCTTGAAATGAACAAAAAAACAACATATTTTTACCCTTTTATTGTATATATGCATCAAAAATGTAGAAAAACATGTAAAATTTGAACATCTTTCATGGAATTCTCATCCGTCCCCAGTACCCGGGTGTGTTTGAATTTCATTTTAATTAAACGCACACATCACACTTGTAGGTCTTACAAATTTAGCAAAGTTAAAAGGAGACTAGAAACCAGTATATATAAGATATCCACTAAATATGATTATAGGCTTAGTTTTTCATGAAAACAAGAAATCACATGTAGGGCGACATGACTTTTTGTGAATAAAAATGCTACAAATCATCCATTTACCAAAAAAGATCAATTTTAAATATCAGTGATGGCTGTTTTCAAATTTGTGTAAGAAATGACTCAAAGGAACTGCCACAAGTTTCATAATATTAGGTTAAAGTGTTCAAACTAATGCTTCTTGTGGAAATCAAAAGATAGGGGGAGGGTATACATGTAAAGGGATTTCTAAGTGAATTGATGCTTTTATCATGATAATATCAAGCAGATATATGTAGCATTGAATAAGGTTTCTTATTTAAGGAGGTTGAAGAACAGTTGACCTCTAAAAGGTTAGGTAAAGATGATTTATTTATGGAGAGCCCTGTGAATCTGTGTTAAATAGGGGAAAGTGGAAAGGGTGGGTTCACTTAAATGGCCATATTTTTCTTAAACCTCAATGGAATTGGCAAAATGTGGTGTACTTTTTTTCAGAATAGCATAAGCTTATTTACTTTTAAGACAAGATGACTTTTAAGAGAATGTTAGTGTATGTTAAAGGTAGCAAGGGACAGTTTCGAATAAAGTACCCGTCAATATTTTTGTAAAATTGCGAGTTGCTGTACTTGAAGGCTTATGAGTGTTGCTAAAATTCATGAAATGATTTTTAATGATTATCATTAGTTAGAGGGATGTCTCTTGTTGAAATTGATATGCAATATGTAGGCCCCTTATGTTAGGTACATGAGAATCAGAAGTAAAATGCGAAACCTGCGGCTATGACTGTTGTGCTGACTTTACACAGTGAAATTGCAAGTTACAGACGGGAGGTAAAATAACACGAAAAGTAGGTGGATGGGACTTTGTAAACTATACACCGGTAAGTTTCTGAAATGTGATAGTGCAACATGCACGCGGTACGGAAGGTCAACCCTCTGCAGGGAATTAGCTGGGGGAGGTCTAAAAAGCTGAAAAATCATGAAAAATTAGCAAAATATGAAAGGGTCAAAATCTCCTAAAAACCAGTATGTAGAGAATTTTACAGGTTTTGATTAGTAATTTTCTTCAGAAATTGGTGATTGGCCTTATAAAGAGTGAATTAAAGGTATTTGTGCTGAATGGGAACTGAGGAAATTCTAGTTACAGAGTTCCGAAGACATGCATCCCTTGGCTACAATGAATTGTATCAAAAAAACTGTCCCCTGCCACCTAAACACATGGTTTAGACTAGATTGGTCAGTTTGTCGATTACGTCTGTGCCTCAT
The DNA here is from genome assembly GCF_025612915.1 of Magallana angulata. Taxonomy (NCBI): domain Eukaryota; kingdom Metazoa; phylum Mollusca; class Bivalvia; order Ostreida; family Ostreidae; genus Magallana; species Magallana angulata. The sequence goes on from NC_069114.1 coordinate 41,536,657, forward strand.
TTAGTATGCAAATTTATTCCAACGCACAGAAAATAGTTTCCCCGACCTGTTAAGCTTTAAATAATTTTTTTTTTGGATCTTATCGGTCCAATACGAAAGACGAATAGGGACACATAAAAAATATTTTTATCTCGTAATTACGAGAAAAGATCTCGTTATTACAAGTTAATTTTCTCGTAATTACGAGAAAAGATCTCGTTATTACGAGTTAATTTTCTCGTAATTACGAGAAAAGATCTCGTTATTACGACTTAGTTATCTCGTTATAACGAGAAAAGATCTCGTTATTACGAGGTAATTATTTCGTAATTACGAGAAAAGATCTCGTTATTACGAATTAATTTTCTCGTAATTACGAAAAAAGATCTCGTTATTACGAGTTAATTATCTCATAATTACGAGAAAAGATCTCGTTATTACGAGAAAAGATCTTTTCAAAATGGTGCGTTTCATTATTCTATTCTCTTTATGTCAAGTGTATGAACTACTGCAATGTCTTTTATTATACACATACTTAGCATAATCATCGCTTAGAAGCATAAACAGAATTTGATATAAAATCGGACCAATCAGTTTTAACGAAATTTCAGAGGAAGGAGCAAAGCAGGTTGATTGATGAATTGATTGAACTATATTTTGATTAGAAGGATACATGTAATTTGTTTTCAGACTCCAAAATGTTGATATACAAAATCAATTATTTTCAATATACATATAGGTTGTGTATGGACACAATTCAGGTAAATCCTGTATATCAATGATTGAAACGACATAGTCATTAAAGTCAACTGTAACAATAGAATTGTGTTTTTACGACAAGGTCTACCTGGTATTTACTTCGGAGTGGAATTATGATATGTAAGATGAAATGAGAATTACATGAAGTTCTTTCCACTTATTCATATTAGTTAAATGTCAAATCCGATTAATTTATTTTAAAAATTAATGAATAATGTCCGGTGTTATTTAAACATTAATCAGAATTGAATTAACGTTTATGGAAAGGGTGAACCAGTCGACTTGGAGGTGTTTTCAGAAATGCACCATTTATATAAATCTTTTTTCGTAATAACGAGATCTTTCTCGTAATTACGAGATCTTTTCTCGTAATTACGAGATAATTAACTCGTAATAACGAGATCTTTTCTCGTTATAACGAGATAATTAACTCGTAATAACGATATCTTTTCTCGTAATTACGAGATCTTTTCTCGTAATAACGAGATCTTTTCTCGTTATTACGAGATCTTTTCTCGTAATTACGAGATAATTAACTCGTAATAACGAGATCTTTTCTCGTAATGACGAGATAATTAACTCTTAATAACGAGATCTTTTCTCGTTATAACGAGATAGTTAACTCGTTATAACGAGATCATTTCTCGTAATTACGAGATAAAAATATTTTTTTATGTGGCCCTATTCGTCTTTCGTAGTCCAAGCGATGCAGTCAAATTGAATACCGCGCGTTATTAAATTTATATTTTCATACTAACGTCTATTTGTATCAGGCTTGGGGTAATGCTAAATGTAATGGTAATGCATTGCAATGCATTACATGTTTTCAAAGTAATGCTAGTAATGTGTAATGCTTCAAAATTAGCATTACAAGTAATGCTAATGTAATGAATTACTTTCCAAAATCTAGTGTAATGCTGGCATTACATGGCATTACTTTGCATTCTATGCATATTTATGCATGTTCACTTTTTAAAATGTGATGAATAAATGAATAGTTGAAATTGAATTTGATTAAAATTATTTTTAAAGAAGAAAGAAATAATTCTAATAAAGAAAAAAATGTTTTAATTGTACATGTTTTATTAAAAAAGGTTTTTTAAAATTCATTTTTTATATTACTAAAGATAACAGCACAATTTCATAACATTTTTAAGAGTGTTGTTATTAAGAGTTTTTAATCATTTAAACAATTTACTCCAATTAGTTTGCACTTCAATAAGAAATGTGTCAACAACACACTATGCCCCCAGGATAATCTAAGTATCAAAACAATCTATTGTTATAAGAAGTGCTAAACACCCCTATCCCCTTCCCTTCGCCATGTCACAATAAAATAGGAGACAGACATGCACCTTTAAAAGCAAAATGAATGCACTGTCCATCCATGTTGAAAATCAATATCACTTCCAATATTATAACCCATTTGAAAAAAATCTTACTTATTTTCTCTCTCTTTCTGTCTGTCTCTCTCTCTCTCTCTCTCTCTCTCTCTCTCTCTCTCTCTCTCTCTCTCTCTCTCTCTTGTATATTAATTACACTGTACATTAGTTTGGACTGATAGAAAATACAAGATTTATTTATTTAATCTATTATTGCACTTAATATATCCTAAGATAAAGATCGTCAAACAGTATTTTCCAGTCCAAGCTTTGACTGCTCCTGCAAAACATTTATTTAGTATCGCCCGGAAGATGGATGCATTTAAAAGACGAACCCTTTGAAACTTCGATCATAAAGTGCAACAGCAATCTTTTGTCTTAAAGTGTCCTCCGTAAAAAGAAATACGATTAAAATATATTAAGAAATATAACTGGGAAAAATCATCTGTTTATAAATTAATAAAATTAAGTGTCCAAAATTATAAAGATTTGTGTAATCTGGGGAAATATCTATATTTAGCTTTTAAAAACCACAACATTATTCCATAAATTGTTTTTTGTTACGCATGTTATCCTGTGTCTCTATTTCATATCTGATATTGTATCATGCCAAATGTCTATAATTATCATTTTACTTATGTAATATGTTTGTTGAGCAAATAAAGAATGACTCTTGTTTATTCATTGAATTTGAACCTGATACTGAGCATGAAGCTGTAGATATGTTAAAGAGTGTTGTATATTTGAAACATTTGCAAAAACTCTTTATTAGCTTTACTTTAAAAAAAAAAGTCATGGTAATGGTAATGCATTACTTTACTCATGTAATGGTAATGTAATGCATTACTTCAAGAAAATCAAGTAATGGTAATGGTAATTTAATGCCCAAATTCATGAAGTAATGGTAATGTAATGCATTACTTTACAATGTAATTCGCCCCAAGCCTGATTTGTATCAAATATTATGTATTGTTGCTATAAAATTATGTGCGCTCTCAGTCATGGATATGAAACATACATTAAATAGCCACATGCATATTAACATGCTATTTAGATGTCTTCCGCGACTTTAAATTAAGTGCCAGAAAGTCTTTTTTTAATTGACGAATAGACAAGATTTTACGATTGTTTTCCATTAGTACATATCAAATTGGTTATGTAAGTTAAAACGTTTATATTAATCTTACATTAAAAAATACACTCAAATCGCGTGATGACGTTTTTATTTGTGTTCCTGTTCAATGAGTCAGCCAAGGATATTCACATGAAAATTAAACGTTGCATATGGGTATATCCCTCTAACTATTGTTAGAATCGGTAGGACAACAAAGTAGTGCCTTTAAGCAAAATAGTCCCTATACTTGCAGAGTGTATATACATTTATTGGGACATTTTAAATCAGAATGCTTGACACATTTTAGAAAAGAGGATTTGCAATTTCAAAAGCAAATGTCAAAAGTGAATTATCATTTGAAGAAAAGAATTGAAATTGTTTGATGTACACCCTTTCCAAAACTGAGAAATTCCCTACTTTTACTTTCGTTTTCAGAGTTTTTCAATACAGACGCATTTTGCCGGAAAACGAATCTGACTTCACACCACGAAATTTTAACAGGGAAGAGACAATTTGAATCAAGAGGTCCCTCGTTGCTGAACGAAAATTAGGGCCGGAGCTATGAACCATAACGTTAACATTACCGCCTATAGAAAATGCATTAGTGGACTATACCCATATATAAGGAAATGAATCTACTATTTTATTTTTGCATATTTTTTTGGCATTTTCTATATAGCTATAAAAACAATGATTAAGAATTAACAAATTTAAATGTAGTGTAACTTGGTTTTCACAGGATCACAGAGAAATAAATTAAATTAATGTTATGTTGTAGAAATTTCCATATTTTTTTTTATTTCAAAATGAACTGATTTTAGTTACTAAAGAAAAATATCGTACTTGTATTCGAATTCAATTTCTAATGAAAAAATTTCATGCCTGTTCATTTTTATTGCCTCTGCTTTTACATTAGACTACATAAAATTATGCGGAACTTTGAAATTAGAATACTTATGCTAAACTTATCATTATATCGGTAACTGATCTCTCATATGTTACATCTTTAAAATTGTTAGTTTTCTCTTTAGGTTCACATTTTTTTAATAAATCGTGACATTCGGTAAAACTTAGTATAAGAGAACTGGACAATAAATTTATAATTGAAAAATGCATTACGTAAATGCGATTATGTAAGCTTGGTAAATTTCTTATCATGCACTTTACAAAATAAAAAAAAATCTTATACTGTTAAAATCTGATTAATTTCTGATCAACTTATTTTACGGAGTATATTTTTACAACGTAGACGATTTTACTTACTTTAGATCGTTTGATCGAAATTCTAGAAGTTGTTTATTTGGTAGAGGAAGTGAAATTACTACGAAAAACTTAAAGAACCGATATTTGGCATCAACGCAAAATATATTTCAATAGCCTTTTGTCTTTTAAACGCGACGAAATGACAGCAATATTACCAGAGAGGACGACAAAAATAATTCCAATGACGCAATTTCAACATCTTACTAGTTTTTAAAGTGACTCACTTATTTTGATATAACTAAGCTTGACAATTGTTCGTGCTTACAAGATCTATTTCTATTAAATAAAATATGGTTTCATGCTTTTCACATGATGTTTGTTTAAAATTAGACAGTGTCAACTGTGACCATTCTTTTTTTACTGAACACGTAATAGTTTGCATAAACTGAAAATTCTTTATTCTACATTACTTTGATTTCAATTTCATAAATTACTGTCTCCATTTTCTTGACAAAATCATTAAACTAGAACACTACCTCAATTATTTTGCCCCCCCCTCCCCCCCTCGTCCCCCCACCAATGATTTACACGTTAACTCAACTTAAACATTCTTCACACTTGCTAATTTGCTTACACATCGTGAAACATACTTTGTAATTTCTGTGGACAATCATATATATATATATATATATATATATATATATATATATATATATATATATATATATATATATATATATATATAAAGATGGTATGCAATAATATTTATTAAAAAAACTCATATTAAGTACAGAAGCATGCATAAGTTTTTCATGAGTTCTTTGTCGAGAGAAACAAGAGTTCCCCCAAATGTTTTTTGAAAAACCCGGATTTCTGGCAATAAGTTATAAGAAATTGTATTTAAAAACTACACGGAACAATGATGAAATTTGATGTAAAAATAATCAAATGATAAACAAACAAACAAAAAAGAAAAAAACAACAACCCAAAACACGAAAATCGCCACTTGGTATCTTATGTGTTGTAACGTGAAATTCTCATTTATCATTAACTCCATCTTCGCCAGCTAAGGGTCCGATTTGTTTATTTTCTTCTTTTGGTAGATGAAAATGAACGAATTGGACCCTTGGATAGAGAAAATGTATTTAATTTAACTTTCGAGAATCGTTTCCAACATCTTCGCTAGCCAAGGGTTTTCGGTCCACTTTGCTCCCCATAAACTATGGGGAGCAAAGTGGACCGAAAACCCTTGGCTAGCGAAGATGCGTTTCCAAAAGGTAGCTAATACAAGCGAATTTCCTAATGTCATTTAGTATCAAAAACATATTTGAGTTTTATGGCTATTCTTTCATATATAGTTTTGTTTGTTTGCAGTTATACATGTAGTGTTGTATGAACTGATGCTTGAACCAGTACTCGTGCGGTTTCCTCGATAAAATTACAAAGAATATTTAATAAAGAACGAGCGTTTTATTTATTTAAGTTGGATTCTTTCTATAAATAGAAACAAATTAAAATGAAAATCAGTTGACCTTGGCTATAAAATTGAGAAAAAACTAAACATTGAAAGAATGAAAAAACGTCACTCATTTAATTAATCATAACTGAGTTGAGACAACTCAAATAAAATTTTGAATATGATTAATTAACAGTTCTGCAAAACTTGTTATTTTCTAACGGTTGCTCTTATTCAGTTGAGTTTGGAACCTTATATGGCATGACGATATGTTGAAAATTCCTGTCATTGTTTATTTTTCTACGTGGTTTTACTTGGTAGAAACCGGGGGCTGCAATATCATACATGTACTAATATACTATTATGAAATAAACGCAGTAAACACGACCTTGGCAATTTGTTGAGACTGGATCTTTAATTAGCTTACTTGTCGTGATGCATTTTCTAGGTTTCTTAGAACGTTAATCATATTAAAACCGAAACTGAACTTTTAAACAAAAGGTTTTCGACATCCCTTTCCCCCAGCAAACAGTATATATACCACTTAAACACACAAATGTTCCCTGAGGAACAAAATGTCGAAGAAAGCCGACTTGTTGAGTGATATCAATGAAGAAGACCAAGAAAACCAAACTTTGGTCTTCAAAGTGTTTGGTTACGGGTCTCTTCTGTGGAAAGTGAACTTTAATTATTCTAGTCGTGATCATGGTCATATCAAAGGGTTCCAGAGAAAATTCTGGCAGAACATCAAGACTCATCGTGGGACGGAAGAAAAGGTACTCACTCTAAAGGCTTCATAAAGTTTACAAGTTTGCCAGATGGTTTTTATTTTTATATCTGTTTGTAATTTTACTAAACCATACCAGTTATCAAATGAATTGAACTTTCCTTCTGAAATTAACATTTTAACATTGACGATTCATTTCATTTTACGCATGTAGCCCGGACGAGTAGCCATTCTTCACGAAGCTGAAGAAGACGTGAGTAAACAATTTCAAAGAGACATTTTATTACTTTTATAAACTAGTGTTTTTCATATTTTATCTATTTATTACCCATTAGTTTAATCTTTATTTCAACTGATTTCTAAGTCAGTCGATTGTAGATAACAGATAAGTTATACTGTTTTGTTTTAACATTTTTTAGAAAACACTCAGCGGTGTGATGTTTACCATTAAGGGTGCATCAGACATTGAGGATGCCAAACAGAAATTAGATACACGGGAAACAGTGCTTGGTGGTTACATCTCAATTCAGACCACGTTCTACGATGAATATGGTGTCCAGTCCGCTGTTACTGTATTTACAGCTACCCCTGACAACGACCTCTATGTGGGACAGATTTGTGATCATCCTTATGATGACGTAGAACACATAGCTACACAGGTTGTCGGTGCACAAGGCCGCGCTGGAACCAATGCAGAATACGTCATCAAACTGGCAAATTATGTTAGAAGACATTTTCCAAACGAGGACGACGAACATTTATTTTTGCTCGAGAAAAAAGTCACCGAAAAATTGAGAAATCGTTCGCGGACAATTCAAATCAACTACGATCATATGAATGATATTAATCATCATGATATTTGATTTTCTGAATGTAACAACTTGTTGTGCTATGATTGTTGCATCTATGAATATTGCTAATATGTTTTTTATTGTTTCATTTATATCATGAATGTACGATGGTTGGTAAATCATATTTTAATAATGTTAATTAATATATCCTGTTAGATATTTTAAAGTTACGATTCTCGTTGATTCTTACTATAAACGTACAAAACGTAAGTTTAAAGCCAGCTGCAAATTATTAAAAAAATAACTCAAAGGAAAGCGTTATGGTGTGTAATAGCCAATTTCCAAATTAAACCTTTTCGAAGGTACATTTGCTAATGTTTTCCCCTACCTGTTCAGAACAATATGAATTGCTATCGGGTGCGATATTTTATATGACGCCCTCTAAAAAACAAATTACGGTTATGTGTTGTGTATTTTTAGATTCTTTGCAAGGAATTTAATATAGGTATTAATGATAAGTAAAACTGAAATTATACGCTGTTGATTTATTAATGAATTTATAAATAAATATTTTCATTTCGGAGAATGCCCTCAAAAGTTATGTTTTTCTTTGTTTCATTAATGAAATAAATGTTGGATTGTCAATATGTCGTTATAATTTTGTATCTGAAGAATCTTTTCTTAGGAATACCTGCATGCGCAATTAAAATGTAATAGTCCTTACATAGATCGCTTTATTCTCCGATGACAAAATGGGAAAACACCAGGGCTTGAAAATAAGGATTAAAGTTTACATCTATCTAACTGCAAATTCCAGGAAAATATAATGACCAAAACTAAACCCATTGACGCCCTTACCACAAGGTTAATACGCCGTTTGATGACATGTAATGGCATAGTTCCAAATTAAAGAAAACAACTTTTTGTAGGCTGATCAAATACCGGGTACTATGTAATTAAGTTACCAATTTCTTCCTTCTTGTGACAATCTAAGGATACTAGTACATTACTTATAGCCTATTGTATGGTCAAAGAGATAGCACAAATGTATTCAGTAGACGTTAATGGTTAATGAATGTTGTTTACTTGTCTGGTGTTTGGTTATTTTAAACGCAGCTTTGCACAATTGAAACTGAAACAAACTTGTTTATGCGACTGATCTCATTGTTTTTTCACGTGTTTCCCCCTTGCATGATAAAAACAAAATAATAATTTAAATATTTAAATCCACTTTCAGAAGCAATAGTTCGTCCCTTCTTTTCCTGTACCTTGGTCTGGCATTTACTTACATTCCCCATCTATGTGGCACCTCGTCGTAATGTAAAATATTTTTTGGCACTTCATTTAATATTTCATTATTCATGGAAATTGTTGTTTGTTGTTTAGAATCTGAAGTGTAGTAAAGGTATACTGTACTCATAAGGTTAAAGATATATATATATATATATATATATGTATATATATATATATATATATATATATATATATATATATATATATATATATATATATATATATATATATATATATATTCTACAAAGTCTAAGTTCTGATAATAACCAATATGCAATTTGTAAAATATCAGCTAGATTAGATATATATATATACCATGCTGTCAATATTAAGTTAATTTGTGTATATTACATATTAATGGTAAATTGTATTCCTTGATAAAATTACACAAAAATGCACTTATGCAATGCAGATCTGTATTACACAAGTTAAATACACATGTAGTCCGGAAATTGGGATGGAAAAATGAATGAAACTACATTACAAACATAAAGAGCACTAAATTACAATCACATTACCTTTGCTAAAAAAGATATGTTTTTTAGGAAAAATGTTTGTTTACTATCGCTGCATGTCAGCACGTGCAAAAATGCACTAGCCACACACTATTATGAAACAGAAACATACCAATCTGAACAGTAAAAAGGGGGATTTACAGCATGCTTACAACTAAACAATACCGATGTATTCGGTGTAGACAAAAATAATCTGGATTGAAACACTTCCTTGAAGACGAAGGACGAATAGGGCCACATTTAAAAATATTTTTATCCCGTATTTACGAGAAAAGATCTCGTTATTACGTGGCTTCTATTTAAGAGGAGAAGTGGAGGACATTATAGAACGTAATAGAAATGCATTTATTAGTTAATATCCAAGCACTGTGAAAGTTCAATAGAAAACATTTTAAGTTTTCATTCTTTTTTACTTTGTGGCTATATTGTTCTCACCCAAGGGCCTGAACCCCTAAAACAGGGACAAGAAATTTTGCAACTGGCGTAGGAAAATATCACATTTTTTAGCAATTCAGAATTGCCGTATATTCATGAGTTTATTTGGCATTTTAAAAGCAATAACATTAGTGTTGGATTTTTTTTTAACTAATTAAATGTAATGTGAACTAATGATAAGATACTTTGGTTTCAGAATATGTTTGAAAATATGATCTGCCTATCAAATTTATTTTTATTAGCTTTTTAAAGCGCTCATTCTATACATTGATTATTATGAAAAAATCACTGAAATAAGATTTTCTCTCATATTAAATGGTCAATATATTAGCTTTTCTGCCAATTTATATTTTTATATAAAGTCTTCATAATATGTAAAAATCAAAAATATTTTAAAATTGGAAGTGTAAAAAAATTATCAAAATATTTTCAAAATTTAAGATAATTAGAGGAAATGCTGACTAAGCAATATCAATTTTAGTTTCAATATTTATTCCAATTTAGATAAGTAGTATAAGATGATGGACATTCTGATGTTCTATCATTTAATTAAAGAATAGAAACTTAATATCTTAAAGACATGTCTACATAACTGCAAATAACTACATCTATTTTTATCATCCTCTAAATTGAAGAAAAAGGTATTAACCTTGACCTGAACCTTATGCGAAAACAAGATGGTCAAATTTGATTAAACTGATAGAATCATTTGGTTATATGATCCGTTTGACTGTGTCAAAATTTTATGAATTTCTCATTATATGAAGTATGTTTGATAACGAGGAGACTCCTTCCTTAACAGGTCGGGGAAACTACCTTATATGGATATTGTTGTCTTAGCGCAGAGCGATGCGTACCGCAAACAACTGTCCAATCAGTTAATAAAGAGCAACACATTTGATTTACTACATGTTTACGTTTTTACAATAAACACGTGGTTTAGACTAGATTGGTCAGTTTGTCGATTACGTCTGTGCCTCATTTAGTATGTAAATGTATTCGGTGCAAGCGGTGCAGACAAATTGAATACCGCGTGTTATTTAATTCATATTTTCATACTAACGTCTAATTGTATGAAATATTATGTATCGTCGCTATAAAATTATATGCGCTCTCAGTCATGGATATGAAACATACATTGAACAGCCAAATGCATATTAACATGCTATTTAGATGTCTTCCGCGACTTTAAATTGAGTGCCAGAAAGTCTTTTTTGATTGACGGATAAGATTTTACGATTATTTTCCATTAGTACATATCAAATTGGTTATGTAAGTTAAAACGTTTAAATTAATCTTATAAAAAATACTCAAATCGCGTGATGACGTTTTTATTTGTGTTCCTGGCTCATGAGTCAGCCAAGGATATTCACATGAAAATGGAACGTTGCATATATAAGGCAATGACTATTCTATTTTGTTTTGCATAATTTTTTTTTGGCATTTTCTATATAGTTATTAAAACAATGATTAAGAATTAACAAATTTAAATGTAATGTAACTATTTTTTTTTAACAGGATCACAGAGAAATAAATCAATGTTATGTTGTAGAAATTTCCATATTTATCAAAAGTATCTTTTTTATTTCTAAATAAACTGATTTTAGTTACTAAAGAAAAATATCATGATAATTCGAATTCAAATTCTAATGAAAAAAATCCATGCCTGTTCATTTTCATTGCCTCTGGTTTTACATTAGACTACATAAAAAATGTGGAACTTTTAAATTAGACTATTTTTACTAAACTTGTCATTATATTGTTAACTGATCTCTCATATGTTACATCATTTTAATTGTTAGTTTTTTCTTTAGGTTCACATTTTTTTTTTAATAAATCGTGACATTCAGTAAATCTTAGTATTTGAGAACTGGACAATAAAGTTATAATTGAAAAATGCATCACTTAAATGCGATTTTATAAGCTTGTTAAATTTCTTATCGTGCACTTTACAAATTTTTAAAAAAAAACATCTTATACTATTAAAAACTGATAATTTCTGATCAACTTATTTTACAGAGTATATTTTTACAACCTGCACATTTTACTTAATTTAGATCGTTGATCGAAATTCTAGAAGTTGTTTATTTTGGTAGAGGAAGTGAAATTACTACGAAAAACTTAAAGAACCGATAGTTGGCATCAACGCAAAATATATTTTAATAGCCTTTTGTCTTTCAAGCGCGACGAAATATTGATAGCAATATTGCCGATAGCACAAAAATAATTCCAATGACGCAAATTCAACATTTTACTAGTTTTTAAAGTGACTCCCTTATTTTGACATAACTAACTTGGCAATTGTTCATGCTTACAAGATCTAGTTTTATTAAATGAATTATGGTGTCATGCTTTTCAGAAAAGCTTTGTTTAAAATCAGACATTGTCAACTGTGACGATTCTTTTTTTACTGGAAAAAGTAATAGTTTGAATAAACTGAAAATCCTTTATTCTACATTACTTTGATTTCAATTTCATGAAATACTGTCTCCATTTTCTGGACAAAATCATTAAGCCAGAACACTACCTCAATTATTTTGCCCCCCCCCCTCTTCCCACCAATGATTTACACGTTAACTCAACTTAAACATTATTCACACTTGCTAATTTGCTTACACATCGTGAAAGATACTTTGTAATTTCTGTGGACAATCCAATATCTATCTATCTATCTATCTATCTATCTATCTATCTATCTATCTATCTATCTATCTATCTATCTATCAAAAGATGGTATGCAATAATATTTACCAAAAAAAACGCATATTAAGTACAGAACATGCACAAGTTTTTCATGAGTTCTTTGTCGAGATAAACAAGAGTTCCCCCAAATGTTTTTGAAGAAAACAAAATCCCGGATTTCTGGCAATAAGTTAAAAGATATTGTATTTAAAAACTACACGGAACAATAATAAAATTTGATGTAAAAATAATCCAATGATAAACAAACAAACAACAAAGAAAAAAAACAAAAACCCAAAACACGAAAATCGCCTTTTGGTATCTTATGTGTTGTAAGGTGAAATTCTCATTTTTCATTAACTCCATCTTCGCCAGCTAAGGGTCCGATTTGTTTGTTTTCTTCTTTTGGTAGATGAGAATGAACGAATCGGACCCTTGGCTGGAGAAAATGTATTTTATTTAACTTTCGAGAATCGTTTACAAAAGGGAGCTAATACAAGCGAATTTCCTAATGTCATTTAGTATCAAAAACATATTTGAGTAATATGGCTACTCTTTCATATATAGTTTTGTTTGTTAATGTTTTGCTTGAACCAGCACTCGTGCGGTTTCCTCGATACAATTACAAAGAATATTTGATAAAGAACGAGCTTTTTATTTATTTTTTTAGGTTGGATTCCTTCTACCAATAGAAACAAATCAAAATGAAAATCAATTGAACTATAAAATTGAAAAAAAACTAAACATTGAAAGAATAAAGAAACGTCACTCATCTAATTAATCATAACTGAGTTGAGACAACTCAAATAAATTTTGAATATGGTTAATTCACAGTTTTACAAAACTTGTTATTTTTTAACGGTTGGTCTTATTCAGTATGAGTTTAGAACCTTATATGGCATGACGATATGTTGAAAATTCCTGTCATTGTGTATATAAATACATATTTTCTACGTGTTTTTACTTGGTAGAAACCGGGGGCTGCAATATCATACATGTACTAATACCCGGTGTACTATTATGAAATAAACGCAGTAAACACGACCTTGGGAATTTGTTGAGACTGGATCTTTAATTAGCTTACGTGTCGTGATGTATTTTCTAGGTTTCTTAGATCGTTAATCATATTAAAACGGAAACTGAACTTTTAAATAAATGTTCCCTTAGGAACAAAATGTCGAAGAAAGCAGACTTGTTGAGTGGTATCAATGAAGAAGACCAAACTCTGGTCTTCAAAGTGTTTGGTTACGGGTCTCTTTTGTGGAAAGTGAACTTTAATTATTCTAGTCGTGATCATGGTCATATCGAAGGGTTCCAGAGAAAATTCTGGCAGAACAATAAGACTCATCGTGGGACGGAAGAAAAGGTACTCACTCTAAAGGCTTCATAAAGTTTACAAGTTTGTCAGATGGTTTTATTTTTATATTTGTTTGTAATTTTACTAAACCATACCAGTTATCAAATGAATTGAACTTTCCTTCTGAAATTAACATTTTAACATTGACGATTTATTTCATTTTACGCATGTAGCCCGGACGAGTAGCCATTCTTCACGAAACTGAAGAAGACGTGAGTAAACAATTTTAAAGAGACATTTTATTACTTTTATAAACTAGTGTTTTTCATATTTTATCTATTTATTACCCATTAGTTTAATTTTTGTTTCAACTGATTTCTAAGTCAGTCCATTGTAGATAACAGATAAGTTATACTGTTTTGTTTTAACATTTTTTAGAAAACACTCAGCGGTGTGATGTTTACCATTAAGGGTGCATCAGACATTGAGGATGCCAAACAGAAATTGGATACACGGGAAACAGTGCTGGGTGGTTACATCTCAATTCAGACCACGTTCTACGATGAATATGGTGTCCAGTCCGCTGTTACTGTATTTACAGCTACCCCTGACAATGACCTCTATGTGGGACAGATTTGTGATCATCCTCATGATGACGTAGAACACATAAGTACACAGGTTGTCGGTGCCCAAGGTCGCGCTGGATCCAATGCAGAATACGTCATCAAACTGGCAAAATATGTTAGAAGACATTTTCCAAACGAGGACGACGAACATTTATTTTTGCTCGAGAAAAAAGTCACCGAAAAATTGAGTAATCGTTCGCGGACAGTTCAAATCAACTACGAACAACTGAATGGTATAAACCATCATGATATTTGATTTTCTAAATGTCACAACATATGATGCTACGATTGTAATATTTATGAATATGTTTACATTGTTTTATCTGTAACATGAATGTACGATGGTCAGTATATCATATTTAAATTATGTTTATCAATAATTATCACTTATTGATTATTTTAGAGCTATGATTCTCGTTGATTCTTACTATATACGTACAGAACGTACGCTTAAACCCAGCTGTAAAATTTAAAAAAAAAGACTAAAAGGAAACCCTTAGAGCTTTAAAAAAGATTTTTGTGATGGTGTGTAATAGCAAATTTCCAAATTAAATATTTTTTTAAAAATGCATTTGCTAATGTTTAACGAAAGCTTGGCTTTTTTAAACTAACAGCAATAAAATACGTACCGGTCACAGAAATGCAATTATAGAATGCGAATTTTGTAAAATCCTTTCAATATTCATACCAACAAATATCTTAGCCACATGTCGCTTATCTTGCCAAAAACAATGGTTTAAGAACGTTATTGAATTTTGGACGCACCTTTGCACACGTGGAACCAAATCAATGTTATTTACGTCGCAGATGCGCAAAGGCTTTCCCCTACCTACATTCAGAGCAATATGAGTTGCTATTGTGTGCAATAATTTTCATGACGCCCTCTACACTTTATGTTGGTATCTGTTTTCACATGTAAAAAATACATGCTAAAAATACAAATTACGGTTATGTGTTGTTTATTTTCAGATTCTGTGCAAGGAGTGTAACACAGGTATTAAATGATAAATAAATATGAAATTTTACGGTGTTGATTTATCAATGAATGTTTCCATCAATATATTCATTTCGTTGAACACTAAAGTATCGGTTACGATGCCCTTAAAAGTTATAATGTTTTCATTGTTTCATTAATGAAATAATGTTTGATGGTCAATATGTCGTTATAATTTTGTATCTGAAGATTTTTTTTAGTAATACTTGCATATGCAATTCAAAAGTAAAAGTTCTTACATAAATTGTTTAAATCTCCGATGACGAAATTGGAAAACACCAGACCTTGACAATAAGGTAAAAAGTTGATATTATAGTGCAAATTCCAGGAAATATAATGACCAAAACTAAACCCATTGACGTCCTTACCACAAGGTTCATGCGTCGTTTTATGACATGCAATGGCATAGTTCCAAATTAAAGAAAACAACTTTTAGTATGCAGATCAATTACCGGGTACTATGTAATAAAGTCACCAATTTTTTTTATTCTCGTAACAATTTAATCATACTAGTACATTACTCATAGACTGCTGTATGGTCATTGTATATACAGCAAAACTCGTTTATAACGAATTTCAAGGGACCGAAGAAAAAACTTCGTTATAGCCGTAATTCGCTATACGTTTATAACGAATTCGTCTAAAATATTATAGCGAATTCGTTATAAAATAATCGGCTTACAGTTTTCCACACTATCAAAAGTTATAAAATTGGTTTTTACCGCAATTTTCAAAAAAATGTCAATATAACCATTTCATTTTAATGAAAAAAAAATCCGTATACTATTTGAATTTGAGTATCTTATATATGCATCTTAACATTGCATGTATCTTCAATGAAATTTGAAATGGAAAAAAATTCGTTATAAAAATGATAAAATACGTTAAGATTTTGCCAGCGGGGGTCTTCAAATTACTTCGTTATAGCCGTAAATTCGTTATAGCCGTGTTCGTTATATACATTAATTTTATAAAGGTTTATATAAGAAATTTGCCGGGACATGAATAATAATTCGTTATAGCCGTAAATTCGCTATATCCGTGTTCGTTATATTCGAGTTTTGCTGTAGATTTATGTTTATGTCAACTATAAAAAGCACAAATGTGTTCAATATACCGTAATGGTTATTGAATGTTGTTTACTTGTCTGATGTTTGGTTGCTTTACAGACATGTACAGCCTTGCACAATTGAAACTGAAACAAACTTGTTTACGCGGCAGGTCTCATAGGGTATTCACGATGTTTTCTCCCTTGCGTGATAGAAACAAAATAATGATTTACATGTAAATAGTTTATCCACTTTCAGAAGCAATAGCTCGTCCCTTCTTCTCCTGTACCTTGGTCTGGCTTTTACTTACATTCCCCATCTATGTGGCACCTCGTTGAGTAAATTATTTTTGGCACGTCATTTCATATTCCATAATACATAGAAATTGTTGATTTGTTGTTTAGAATCTGAAGTGCAGTTAAGGTATACTGTACCTATAAGGTTAAAGATATATATCTATCCTATGGACATTATAAATTCTAAGCTCTGATAAAAACCAATATGTAATTTGTAAGATCTATTTCTATTAAATAAAGTATGGTTTCATGCTTTTCACATGATGTTTGTTTAAAATTAGACAGTGTCAACTGTGACCATTCTTTTTTACTGAACACGTAATAGTTTGCATAAACTGAAAATTCTTTATTCTACATTACTTTGATTTCAATTTCATAAAATACTGTCTCCATTTTCTTGACAAAATCATTAAACTAGAACACTACCTCAATTATTTTGCCCCCCTCCCCCCCCCCCCGTCCCCCGTCCCCCCACCAATGATTTACACGTTAACTCAACTTAAACATTCTTCACACCTGCTAATTTGCTTACACATCGTGAAACATACTTTGTAATTTCTGTGGACAATCATATATATATATATATATATATATATATATATATATATATATATATATATATATATATATATATATATATATATATATATATATATATATATATAAAGAGAAACAAGAGTTCCCCCAAATGTTTTTTGAAAAACCCGTATTTCTGGCAATAAGTTATAAGAATTGTATTTAAAAACTACACGGAACAATGATGAAATTTGATGTAAAAATAATCAAATGATAAACAAACAAACAAAAAAGAAAAAAACAACAACCCAAAGCACGAAAATCGCCACTTGGTATCTTATGTGTTGTAAGGTGAAATTCTCATTTATCATTAACTCCATCTTCGCCAGCTAAGGGTCCGATTTGTTTATTTTCTTCTTTTGGTAGATGAAAATGAACGAATTGGACCCTTGGATAGAGAAAATGTATTTTATTTAACTTTCAAGAATCGTTTCCAACATCTTCGCTAGCCAAGGGTTTTCGGTCCACTTTGCTCCCCATAAACTATGGGGAGCAAAGTGGACCGAAAACCCTTGGCTAGCGAAGATGCATTTCCAAAAGGTAGCTAATACAAGCGAATTTCCTAATGTCATTTAGTATCAAAAACATATTTGAGTTTTATGGCTATTCTTTCATATATAATTTTGTTTGTTTGCAGTTATACATGTAGTGTTGTATGAACTGATGCTTGAACCAGTACTCGTGCGGTTTCCTCGATAAAATTACAAAGAATATTTAATAAAGAACGAGCGTTCTATTTATTTAAGTTGGATTCTTTCTATAAATAGAAACAAATTAAAATGAAAATCAGTTGACCTTGGCTATAAAATTGAGAAAAAACTAAACATTGAAAGAATGAAAAAACGTCACTCATTTAATTAATCATAACTGAGTTGAGACAACTCAAATAAAATTTTGAATATGATTAATTAACAGGTCTGCAAAACTTGTTATTTTCTAACGGTTGCTCTTATTCAGTTGAGTTTGGAACCTTATATGGCATGACGATATGTTGAAAATTCCTGTCATTGTTTATTTTTCTACGTGGTTTTACTTGGTAGAAACCGGGGGCTGCAATATCATGCATGTACTAATATACTATTATGAAATAAACGCAGTAAACACGACCTTGGGAATTTGTTGAGACTGGATCTTTAATTAGCTTACTTGTCGTGATGCATTTTCTAGGTTTCTTAGAACGTTAATCATATTAAAACCGAAACTGAACTTTTAAACAAAAGGTTTTCGACATCCCTTTCCCCCAGCAAACAGTATATATACCACTTAAACACACAAATGTTCCCTGAGGAACAAAATGTCGAAGAAAGCCGACTTGTTGAGTGGTATCGATGAAGAAGACCAAGAAAACCAACCACCTGTGTTCAAAGTGTTTGGTTACGGGTCTCTTCTGTGGAAAGTGAAATTTAATTATTCTAGTCGTGATCATGGTCATATCAAAGGGTTCCAGAGAAAATTCTGGCAGAACAACAAGACTCATCGAGGGACAGAAGAAAAGGTACTCACTCTAATGGCTTCATACAGTTTCCAAGTTTGTCAGATGGTTTTATTTTTATATCTGTTGGTAATTTTTACTTAACCATACCAGTTATCAAATGAATTGAACTTTCCTTCTGAAATTAACATTTTAACATTGACGATTTATTTCATTTTACGCATGTAGCCCGGACGAGTAGCCATTCTTCACGAAGCTGAAGAAGACGTGAGTAAACAATTTCAAAGAGACATTTTATTACTTTTATAAACTAGTATTTTTCATATTTTATCTATTTATTACCCATTAGTTTAATTTTTGTTTCAACTGATTTCTAAGTCAGTCCATTGTAGATAACAGATAAGTTATACTGTTTTGTTTTAACATTTTTTAGAAAACACTCAGCGGTGTGATGTTTACCATTAAGGGTGCATCAGACATTGAGGATGCCAAACAGAAATTGGATACACGGGAAACAGTGCTCGGTGGTTACATCTCAATTCAGACCACGTTCTACGATGAATATGGTGTCCAGTCCGAGGTCACTGTATTTACAGCTACCCCTGACAATGACCTCTATGTGGGACAGATTTGTGATCATCCTCATGATGACGTAGAACACATAAGTACACAGGTTGTCGGTGCCCAAGGCCGCGCTGGAACCAATGCAGAATACGTCATCAAACTGGCAAATTATGTTAGAAGACATTTTCCAAACGAGGACGACGAACATTTATTTTTGCTCGAGAAAAAGTCACCGAAAAATTGAGTAATCGTTCGCGGACAGTTCAAATCAACTACGAACAACTGAATGGTATAAACCATCATGATATTTGATTTTCTAAATGTCACAACATATGATGCTACGATTGTAATATTTATGAATATGTTTACATTGTTTTATCTGTAACATGAATGTACGATGGTCAGTATATCATATTTAAATTATGTTTATCAATAATTATCACTTATTAAATATTTTAGAGTTATGATTCTCGTTGATTCTTACTATATACGTACAGAACGTACGCTTAAACCCAGCTGTAAAATTTAAAAAAAAAGACTAAAAGGAAACCCTTAGAGCTTTAAAAAAGATTTTTGTGATGGTGTGTAATAGCAAATTTCCAAATTAAATATTTTTTAAAAATGCATTTGCTAATGTTTAACGAAAGCTTGGCTTTTTTAAACTAACAGCAATAAAATACGTACCGGTCACAGAAATGCAATTATAGAATGCGAATTTTGTAAAATCCTTTCAATATTCATACCAACAAATATCTTAGCCACATGTCGCTTATCTTACCAAAAACAATGGTTCAAGAACGTTATTGAATTTTGGACGCACCTTTGCACACGTGGAACCAAATCAATGTTATTTACGTCGCAGATGCGCAAAGGCTTTCCCCTACCTACATTCAGAGCAATATGAGTTGCTATTGTGTGCAATAATTTTCATGACGCCCTCTACACTTTATGTTGGTATCTGTTTTCACATGTAAAAAATACATGCTAAAAATACAAATTACGGTTATGTGTTGTTTATTTTCAGATTCTGTGCAAGGAGTGTAACACAGGTATTAAATGATAAATAAATATGAAATTTTACGGTGTTGATTTATCAATGAATGTTTCCATCAATATATTCATTTCGTTGAACACTAAAGTATCGGTTACGATGCCCTTAGAAGTTATCATGTTTTCATTGTTTCATTAATGAAATAATGTTTGATGGTCAATATGTCGTTATAATTTTGTATCTGAAGATTTTTTTTTAGTAATACTTACATATGCAATTCAAAAGTAAAAGTCCTTACATAAATTGTTTAAATCTCCGATGACGAAATTGGAAAACACCAGACCTTGACAATAAGGTAAAAAGTTGATATTTTAGTGCAAATTCCAGGAAATATAATGACCAAAACTAAACCCATTGACGCCCTTACCACAAGGTTCATGCGTCGTTTTATGACATGCAATGGCATAGTTCCAAATTAAAGAAAACAACTTTTAGTATGCAGATCAACTACCGGGTACTATGTAATAAAGTCACCAATTTTTTTTATTCTCATAACAATTTAATCATACTAGTACATTACTCATAGACTGCTGTATGGTCATTGTATATAGATTTATGTTTATGTCAACTATAAAAAGCACAAATGTGTTCAATATACCGTAATGGTTATTGAATGTTGTTTACTTGTCTGATGTTTGGTTGCTTTACAGACATGTACAGCCTTGCACAATTGAAACTGAAACACACTTGTTTACGCGGCATGTCTCATAGGGTATTCACGATGTTTTCTCCCTTACGTGATAGAAACAAAATAATGATTTACATGTAAATAGTTTATCCACTTTCAGAAGCAATAGCTCGTCCCTTCTTCTCCTGTACCTTGGTCTGGCTTTTACTTACATTCCCCATCTATGTGGCACCTCGTTGAGTAAATTATTTTGGCACGTCATTTCATATTCCATATTACATAGAAATTGTTTATTTGTTGTTTAGAATCTGAAGTGCAGTAAAGGTATACTGTACCTATAAGGTTAAAGATATATATCTGTCCTATGGACATTATAAATTCTAAGCTCTGA
This sequence comes from Magallana angulata, assembly GCF_025612915.1. Lineage (NCBI taxonomy): Eukaryota > Metazoa > Mollusca > Bivalvia > Ostreida > Ostreidae > Magallana > Magallana angulata. The sequence goes on from NC_069114.1 coordinate 41,557,898, forward strand.
TAAAAACCAATATGTAATTTGTAAGATCTATTTCTATTAAATAAAGTATGGTTTCATGCTTTTCACATGATGTTTGTTTAAAATTAGACAGTGTCAACTGTGACCATTTTTTTTTTACTGAACACGTAATAGTTTGCATAAACTGAAAATTCTTTATTCTACATTACTTTGATTTCAATTTCATAAAATACTGTCTCCATTTTCTTGACAAAATCATTAAACTAGAACACTACCTCAATTATTTTGCCCCCCTCCCCCCCCCCCCCGTCCCCCCACCAATGATTTACACGTTAACTCAACTTAAACATTCTTCACACCTGCTAATTTGCTTACACATCGTGAAACATACTTTGTAATTTCTGTGGACAATCATATATATATATATATATATATATATATATATATATATATATATATATATATATATATATATATATATATATATATATATAAAGATGGTATGCAATAATATTTATTAAAAAACTCATATTAAGTACAGAAGCATGCATAAGTTTTTCATGAGTTCTTTGTCGAGAGAAACAAGAGTTCCCCCAAATGTTTTTTGAAAAACCCGGATTTCTGGCAATAAGTTATAAGAATTGTATTTAAAAACTACACGGAACAATAATAAAATTTGATGTAAAAATAATCAAATGATAAACAAACAAACAAAAAAGAAAAAAACAACAATCCAAAACACGAAAATCGCCACTTGGTATCTTATGTGTTGTAAGGTGAAATTCTCATTTATCATTAACTCCATCTTCGCCAGCTAAGGGTCCGATTTGTTTATTTTCTTCTTTTGGTAGATGAAAATGAACGAATTGGACCCTTGGATAGAGAAAATGTATTTTATTTAACTTTCGAGAATCGTTTCCAACATCTTCGCTAGCCAAGGGTTTTCGGTCCACTTTGCTCCCCATAGTTTATGGGGAGGAAAGTGGACCGAAAACCCTTGGCTAGCGAAGATGCGTTTCCAAAAGGTAGCTAATACAAGCGAATTTCCTAATGTCATTTAGTATCAAAAACATATTTGAGTTTTATGGCTATTCTTTCATATATAGTTTTGTTTGTTTGCAGTTATACATGTAGTGTTGTATGAACTGATGCTTGAACCAGTACTCGTGCGGTTTCCTCGATAAAATTACAAAGAATATTTAATAAAGAACGAGCGTTTTATTTATTTAAGTTGGATTCTTTCTATAAATAGAAACAAATTAAAATGAAGATCAGTTGACCTTGGCTATAAAATTGAGAAAAAACTAAACATTGAAAGAATGAAAAAACGTCACTCATTTAATTAATCATAACTGAGTTGAGACAACTCAAATAAAATTTTGAATATGATTAATTAACAGTTCTGCAAAACTTGTTATTTTTTAACGGTTGCTCTTATTCAGTTGAGTTTGGAACCTTATATGGCATGACGATATGTTGAAAATTCCTGTCATTGTTTATTTTTCTACGTGGTTTTACTTGGTAGAAACCGGGGGCTGCAATATCATACATGTACTGATATACTATTATGAAATAAACGCAGTAAACACGACCTTGGGAATTTGTTGAGACTGGATCTTTAATTAGCTTACTTGTCGTGATGCATTTTCTAGGTTTCTTAGAACGTTAATCATATTAAAACCGAAACTGAACTTTTAAACAAAAGGTTTTCGACATCCCTTTCCCCCAGCTAACAGTATATATACCACTTAAACACACAAATGTTCCCTGAGGAACAAAATGTCGAAGAAAGCCGACTTGTTGAGTGGTATCGATGAAGAAGACCAAGAAAACCAACCACCTGTGTTCAAAGTGTTTGGTTACGGGTCTCTTCTATGGAAAGTGAACTTTAATTATTCTAGTCGTGATCATGGTCATATCAAAGGGTTCCAGAGAAAATTCTGGCAGAACAACAAGACTCATCGTGGGACGGAAGAAAAGGTACTCACGCTAAAGGCTTCATAAAGTTTACAAGTTTGCCAGATGGTTTTATTTTTATATCTGTTTGTAATTTTACTAAACCATACCAGTTATCAAATGAATTGAACTTTCCTTCTGAAATTAACATTTTAACATTGACGATTTATTTCATTTTACGCATGTAGCCCGGACGAGTAGCCATTCTTCACGAAGCTGAAGAAGACGTGAGTAAACAATTTCAAAGAGACATTTTATTACTTTTATAAACTAGTATTTTTCATATTTTATCTATTTATTACCCATTAGTTTAATCTTTATTTCAACTGATTTCTAAGTCAGTCGATTGTAGATAACAGATAAGTTATACTGTTTTGTTTTAACATTTTTTTTAGAAAACACTCAGCGGTGTGATGTTTACCATTAAGGGTGCATCAGACATTGAGGATGCCAAACAGAAATTGGATACACGGGAAACAGTGCTGGGTGGTTACATCTCAATTCAGACCACGTTCTACGATGAATATGGTGTCCAGTCCGAGGTCACTGTATTTACAGCTACCCCTGACAATGACCTCTATGTGGGACAGATTTGTGATCATCCTCATGATGACGTAGAACACATAAGTACACAGGTTGTCGGTGCCCAAGGCCGCGCTGGAACCAATGCAGAATACGTCATCAAACTGGCAAATTATGTTAGAAGACATTTTCCAAACGAGGACGACGAACATTTATTTTTGCTCGAGAAAAAAGTCACCGAAAAATTGAGAAATCGTTCGCGGACAATTCAAATCAACTACGATCATATGAATGATATTAATCATCATGATATTTGATTTCTGAATGTAACAACTTGTGCTATGATTGTTGCATCTATGAATATTGCTAATATCTTTTTTATTGTTTCATTTATATCATGAATGTACGATGGTTGGTAAATCATATTTTAATTATGTTAATTAATATGTCCTGTTAAATATTTTAAAGTTACGATTCTCGTTGATTCTTACTATAAACGTACAAAACGTAAGTTTAAAGCCAGCTGCAAATTATTAAAAAAATAACTCAAAGGAAAGCGTTATGGTGTGTAATAGCCAATTTCCAAATTAAACCTTTTCGAAGGTACATTTG
>NC_069114.1:41561445-41605210 GCF_025612915.1 Magallana angulata
AATTGAACCAATTAATGTGGAAAAAATTCAATGTCGTTAATATGACATTATTCATGACCTAACTGCAATACTAAATCCGGTTAATCGATCCTACTCAAACTAAAAAATAAAATTAAAAAAAAACAACAGATTACACAAGGAACGATAAAAGACGCCCCCTTAAATTAACGTTTCGATCCAAGACCCCGTTCACAACTTATTTATTGGGTGCCAATCTAATAACATTCTAAAGTACCTGTTCTTAAAAGAAGTGTCATTAATATTAAGCCTCCTAATTAAACTCCGTAAATTCAATTTTGCATTCGACGAATAACTTTAGTTTTTATTGCCATTGCGAACATTCTGAATTTACTGAGTGGATGTAAATACAGCACATGCATTTTACATGTATTTACACTATCTAGTAGATTCAACACTATAAGACCCATGCTCCTAACCAATTAAAATTAACTAAGCTTGACTCATTTTCTAACCAGAAACTTTTTTATATTAAAGAAACCTACAAGACTTACAGCATTAACGCCACAAACCTACCTAACCCTATTGGAGGCAAAGCGACGGATTTCAGTCCCTTGTCACAAGCTGCCACTAGGGCCTTCTTGACCGTAATGTAAAGATCATCTAGGCATACTCTCTTGCTTCCACCGTCATAATCATTCCATTTTGGACAATTACAGTGAATTATATATTTACACTTTAAATTCCCTGCCTTTGTCACAATGTTTTCGGTTAGTTTTCTGGCTTTGTTAGCAACAATTTCATCACAGACTGCACTTCCGGCTGCCTTAATGATTGCTTCTGATAAACCTCCGGTACTACCGCCGCCAAGGACAGAGATTATCGCCTCTGCATTTGCCTGAATCACCGAACCTTCATGTATAGAGAAAGCGAGTGTCCCTTTTCCTCTATTGCCATTTGTATAGTCCAAACTGAAACTATTCACAAGTTTTGTCGAAGCCATCTTACTTTATTATGATTATAACCCCTACTATTTCGAGGAATGTAAAACGAAAGTACAAGGTGTATTATATTACCTGTCAGCATAAATAATACAACAGCACATACATGTATCATATCACATGATATGTTGATTTATAAGCATTACAATGTACAGTGTAATACAAATGTAATGTTGAAATTCGATTAGAAGCAAAACAGCATCAAGCTGACTTAAAGGAAGCAGGTATACATGTATAATCTACTGCATAAACAAGAGGCCCATGGGTCACATCGCTCACTTGATAAAATCAGAATCATGGAGTCATATACAAAATATCTTGACAATGTAATAGAAAAGATCCTGTATAAATTAAAAAAAATATCAAGGTATTCTTACGTTAAACATTGGACCCCTTTTGTAATAGGATGATTTCATAGTCATATCACACATTGAGTATTGTAGTCATCAAGAGGATCTTAAACAATTATTTATATATCCATATACCTGGATCAAACCTTGAGCCCCTGGCAGGGCCCAATTTTTAAAAACAAATCGTAGTACAGCGTATATTGTAAATACCACGTAGTTCAAATTAACTGATTTCATATCCGATATATGAAAATATATTTGTTCTTTTCCCAGACGAACCACAGAGCTGACCCTTCGCTCGAAATCTGGACCAATAGGTAATACATTACAAAAGTTTGGTATCTTAACTATACTCAGTCCAAAGTTCTTGCTTCCGTCACTTTTTGATGATTTTTATTTAAAATAAACGCCCATATCAGCGAAAGAAATACAGTTGAAATGGATAAAAGAGAAAAATCCAAAATATCTTCATTGACACATTATTTTTCACTCATAAAAATTCACAGGAACGAAAACAATTTCTTACGGAGATTTGTAAATGAAAATGTTTACATCTTTCCACCATTCGGAAATCACTCGGAATGCCTTGCACAATTTTTCAACGTTATCATCGGGGCTGTTTTATGGCTGATGCAATGCAAAATCCTCGCAGACTTTCTAATTTGAGTTGTGTATTGAAACCTAAAGCGGTAGAGGGGGTGTTTCAAAACAGATTCTGGACATTTTTCATATTAGTGGATGAACGTAGTTTGAACACGTAGGTATTAATGTTTATTGAAATATTAAGCAAACAGTGGTGGAAGCAACAACTCGGAACAGGGTATATATATGACCACTGGGCCTCTGTCATCAAAATGCATGATTATCCTAACTCTTGTAGATGCTATATTCTTGTGAACAATTTATAATATTCATCACAGCTTTACACTGGTCCCGCACTAAACTAAAGGAGTAAACGATTATATTCTTTATCAAATATGAATGGCATTTAGCGACGCACGTGATTAAGGGAAAGCAGCTTTCCAATTATTAGATCATTAAAAAAGAATACATATTAATCGTTTACAGTCTACCGGTATAACTCGTCGGTAGAAACAGTCATGTGAATCAAAGTCCCACACGTTCTCCCCTTATCAGAGAGAAATGTTCCAAAGAAAACAGCAAAAAGGATGTACATGCTCAAGTGGATGGACAATAAAAGAAGCGAAGGCGTCAAATCAAACGCAACAACAAACTATACGGAATACAACAATTGCGATCATAGCAGAAAATATCAATTGCAAAATAATTTAGTAAATACTTAATTTATATGAAGACAACTTGAAAATAAAAGATGAAATGAATGGAACGGTTTATAACATGAATCGCTCTCTTTTCATCAATTGGCAATCGAAAATTAAGGTAGCAAGGGACAGTTTCGGATAAAGTACCCGTCAATATTTTTGTAAAATTGAGAGTTGCTGTACTTGAAGGCTTATGAGTGTTGCTAAAATTCATAAAATGATTTTTAATGATTAGCATTAGTTAGATGGGTGTCTCTTGTTGAAATTGATATGCAATATGTAGGTCCCATATGTTAGGTACATGAGAATCAGAAGTAAAATGCGAAATCTGCGGCTATGACTGTTGTGTTGACTTTACACAGTGAAATTGCAAGTTACAGACGGGAGGTAAATTAACACGACACATGTGATAGTGCAACATGCACGCGGTACGGAGGACAACCCTCTGAAGGGAATTAGCTGGGGGAGGTCTAAAAAGCTGAAAATCATAAAAAAATTAGCAAAATAAAGGGTCAAAATCTCATAAAAAAGTATGTAGAGAATTTTACAGGTTTTGAGTAGTAATTTACTTAAGAAATTGCCTTATAAAGAGTGAATTAAAGGTATTTGTGCTGAATGGGAACTGAGGAAATTCTAGTTACAGAGTTCCGAAGACATGCATCCCTTGGCTACAATGAATAGTAAAAAAAACTGTCCCGTGCCACCTAAAGACAAACAAACCATTTCGCTTTATAGGGCTAATGATGAAAACTATTTTTTAAATGGTTTATCATGTAACAAAAGTTTACAAAATTTTCAACTCAATACCAATGACATTGATTCATTAAAAAAATTGTCCATTTGTTAAAAAAATATAAGCTCGATTTATTTAACTCTGTACTCTTCCTTACTTGACTCTGCATTTCTACATTAAATTTTGTAAATATTTTTGTTTTTGTACCTCATGTACCATTGATATGGTTTGAGAGAAATACACATTCATTCAGTCAACTCATATACATATTATGTAAATCCAAATACATAAAAAAGAGTTCTTTCAAAACATGAAGATGTAAGATAGATAATCACCTGTAGCGAAAATATAACAAATAAAAACAAGAAATAAACAAAAGGTTTGATCATCGGTCGATTGTATATGTACAATGCAATGTATAAATATCATTCTAGAACACTTAATTGATACAACATCAAACTTTTCGTTTTTGTGGCAAGTAATCACTTTTGGATAAAAAAAATACTAAGACCAATACCATTTTTTTTACAATTCAACATGACAAAAACTTTATCATTATTTATTGGAACCCTTTTTCTCGTACATCTTTCCAATACCAAAACAAAAGATACGAAGTCCATCAAAGCTTCAAGCTTTGAATGTATATTCGTCTTTACTCTCTAAATCATATAATTATATAATGATAATATATAATTCATATAAAATAAACTAGATTCTTGAACAAAAAATATTAACAAAAACTATATTGGATATAAGACTGAACTGCTTTTAAACTTTTAAAAAGTTTGTGTTTCTGGTATGTAAACTATATGAATTGACCAAAATGAAACATTATGAAACTGCTATAATCTATTGCTGAGTTTTTTTTCTTCTAAAATTTATTCCTGCCTCCTAAAGAGATGAGAACACTTTCAATTTTCTGTTATTCCCTTCGCTGCCAACTCATCTTTAACCCGTTCAATATATTCTGGATCAGGGTATCCAAATCTAAATGAAAAAAGAATTTTCTTGCATTACTTAATGTTATAGTTAACTTTTATTCTGAATAAGACAGTAATAAAATATCTGCAGTAACGTTCTATGATACAATGTATTAGTTAAAATTATTTGAATTTGTCTAATTTCTTTTAAGACAACATTAAACCAAATTGATTTTCTTTTTACTTTCTAGGCCCACAAGTCAAATCGTTCAACCGACTGAATATTAGCAAATGCAAAACAAAAGCTGCTTAAATACAATTTAATTTCGTTTCAGAGAAACGCATGATCATTATTTCAATTGATATTTTAGTCATTATTATTAATTTTAAAATCTAAATTTTTTTGAACAAAATATCATACTTTTTTTTTGGTTTTATAAACCTAATATATATTCTTCCGCCCTCTATTATTGTTTATAAAGTGAATAACTGTGGCTTTGCATCTTGCTTGTAGCTTAAAACTGGACATTCAAATTTTAGTTAAGCATTTGCCATATCATTAGAGGCTGTCAGCAATAAAAATGAAAATTGTGACCATGGCTCTTTAAAAGAGCTATATAAGTTTTTAGTCTCAAATTTTTGCCTCTGGTCTTTGAAGTTTACTATTTTGCTACGAATCTAAATTTAAAATCAGATACCACAGTTGCCTCTCAATGACGTAGTTACCCATTTTCAAAAAAATTCATCAAAATAAATCTATCACGCTGACATATTAAAACATATAAAATTGGAAAATCATTACAATTTTCCACAAGAATGTAGCCCATTTCTGATCGATTGGGAAAACAAACTTGAAACGTCAATACACTTATCTTCGTTCGACAATTATTTCCAAGATGTAGAGTGAAGTTTTGATATTACTTGTATCTGGTTCTTAAGAATATTCTTTAAACAAAAATCCACCTTGTCTTTACATAATTCTAATAATATTTTCTTGACGGGGACCTTGCCTTTTATTCAAACATACATATCCTTTACCTTAGAGCATTTTATGTCAAATTGAATTGCAATACATGTACTGTTAAGCTAAGTGAGTTGGGAAGGTTGAAAATTTAAAACGTTAACAGACATATATACAACAAACCCTGACAGGCGGACAATAGTTTATGAGTATACCGTATCTTAGTTAATTCTTTCACATACTTCTCAGGTCCTCCTTCTCTTCTTGTCTTGTGATGAATATCATTCCATGTGACCACATTATCTTTACCGGAAGTACGAGAAAATCCAACCGTGAAAATCAGGCGATGCTTGAATGCTTTCTCGAGCATGCCGAGAACCTTATTTCCTTCTTCATTATCAGGAAGATAAGCTTGGCGGGAAACACCTGTAAATAGCTGACCTGGATTCGGATGCTCTTCCTGAAAAAAGTATAAATGTAAAATTATAACTGAAATTTAACAAACCGGTTAATGTATTTAGAATCACATTTTATATACCGTTTGTTTTCCATCTGGGATATTGTAATCTATGATGAGAGTAGAACAAGAAAACTCTGGTAATGAAGCATAATCCTTATATACAGTGGCTGTTCCGGACGGCTGGTTTCCAAATAAGTCACCATATACCGTGTTGCAAACTGGACAAATTGGTTTGTGTGAGAAATAATCTTCAATGCAATCTCGACAAAATTGATGATGGCATTTCTTCAATATAACAGGATCTTCCATTTCTGTGTCCATACAAATTACACAAGCCAATGACGAGTCTTCCGACACAAAATCGTCATTATCAGGGTCAACACTTTTGTTAACCTCTGTTTTTTCTACATCTGAACAAGCGACTTCCGTTGAATGCTCCGTCTCACTCTCTTCATCTGATTCAATGACTACCAAGTTACCACTTGCACCAATACCGTTATTCTTCGCAACCTCTTGTACTGTTTGCATCTGTCCCTCAACTCTTTTAATAAAGCTTTCAAAATCGTACTTGGGCTTTACTATTGCCTTCCACTCATCTTTCCAGTCATACTTTGAAGGATCGAATCGCTTAGCATTTGGATTTAATGCATTTCTGGACGAGGGGTTCAGTGGGTTTTGTCCCACTGTTTGTAATGACAAACGAGATTTAAAGGCCTGGACTAATGCTTTTGTTGCCGATTCGTTGAAATTTACTAAATGTATGGTTCGAAGCCTTGTTTTGTCCTCTATGTGCTTTCTGAAGTCCACAATAGAATCACACATAACATTTGCATAATATTGTAGAGAGCCCACTTCTTTGGTAGAGCCTATAATAAAAAAATTCAAACATTCGCTGCCATAAGTATCTGATAAAATATGTCTATTTATTCTTGATGCATATAATCTTACCTGTACCAAGAAGGGGTATTGCAATTGACAAATGTGAGCTATTTCTTCCTGATTTCTTTCGCTTATTAGCCTTTTCTAATACATTGTTTGTTGTAGTTTTCAACAACGTTAAGTCTTCTGGTCGTGGTGTGTCATCTCCAAACCGTCTCACGATAGCAAAAAATATCATATCGTAATTATCTACACCAAAGTCTGTCTGTAATACGTCCGAAAAAGAAATTCTTCCAGAAAGAATGTTTTTAATCTGTTTTTTCTTCTTAGGAGTAACTGTCTCAAAAATCGTTTTTGAAATTCTCCCGGAAACATTTTTTTCTTTCCCTTCGGCACATACAAGAATATTAACGTCTGTTAATTTAAGGATATTCCCCGTATATACGACAACATTCAATTTGTCACCTATAGTAAATTCATCCGGTCTAATTTCTTTCAATGTATATTTTTGAAAACGTTGACCTCCATGCACTGCACTCGGAAGGGCGTTATTACTACTCTCAGCCCTCCTTGTGTTTGTCCTAAAATTATTGCTTGGATTCAAATTACTGTTTTTCGACCAGACAGCAGTTTTATACGAACGTATTTGTAATCTCTCAAGAACTCTTTTTGGTTCCAGATATTTTCTTCCGTTTTTGTGACATTCTTCATATTCTTCGCATATCAAATCCAGCATGTCTGATTTGTTGTCAATAATGTGAAATTCTTTCACCTTTGCTTTCTGATATTCTTCCGAAAAATCAAGCAACGCCTTTATGTACATTGCAGCACATGCTTGTTTTGGAACTCCAAAAATCCCTGAAATTGAAGAAATATTGTAGAAATATTTATATTTCATAAAACTTTTTATCTAAATAACATGTTATATCATCAAACGTGAGAGAGTAAGAATTAACTGACCAGAACTTATAGGCGGCATGACTACCGATTTCATTTGACGTTCACTCGCTGTCTTAAGGATATTGACGACTGTTTTGTACAAACTCTGCAGAGCTTCTTCTTTGTCCTTGTAGTTACTCCAGCGAGGCCCCACTGCATGGATTATCCACTGACAAGGTAAATTACCCGCACGAGTAACGATGTTTTCTGTCACTTTAATTTTTGTCCATTTTCTCATTTTGTCTTTGCATTCCCTATCAACCTCTCTACCGGCAGCCTTTGAAATGACCTCAGCAACTCCACCACAATTGTCAAGATATTCATTTGCAGCGTTTACTATGGCCTCTACCTTAGCTTTGATGATCGATCCTTCATATATTTTTGTGCATATTCCATTTTGTCTGATTTCTTTTCTGACCTGGACATTTTCTCCTAAAAATGTGGTGGAAGAACTATTGTCCTCTTCCCTTGAAACTTCATGAATGTCATCTTCGTTTTTTGATTGCCACTTTAATCCACTTTCATACTCATCATTGTCTTTATTAGCTGATGCCAAAGAAGGACTGGCGTTTTCAGAAGATTGAAATGATCTGTTTCGTCTTCTCGTAGAAGAACTCGGTTTCATTGAAGACTTCAGTTTTTCATATTCTAATGGGTCCTTGAAGTATAAAACAAACTGTCCATTTTCATCTTTACTCAGTAGAAGCTTTAAGTTTTGCGATTCTATGATGCTGTCAATTTCATTCTGTGGCTTACAGGTAGACATCATCTTTTGAAATTTGATACTATCTAATAGATTCCCTAGCCTCTGCTTCTCAGTGACTAATAAGGTGGGATTACGGGAAGACAATGTAACCGATTCCTTTCCTTCTTCTTTCGAAATAGACATTTCAACTTTGCTTTTATGCAATTCATCGTTGTAAAACATCAACAGCTTTCGAGCTTCCAGTTCATTGAATATTTTTTTCGTCAGTTCACGCTAAAATATAAAATTTTGACGTTTTATTTTTTTCCTTTAAAAATTGAATTACTTTATTAACTGGAATTCTTGACTGTGATTTTAACGTCAGAAAATATTTTATTAGATAAGTTCAATTCAAATCACGTTTGTATTTATTAAAATACAAATATCTTACTATTTATTTTTCTAACAACAAAAATTTACATACTTTTAATTTCATTAGTGTATTTAAGGCTTTAAAATTTCTATATTAAAATTTTTAGGAAACAGTTTACGGCGAGCACAATGCCTGTTAACTCACATATAATATTTATCAATATTCCAGCATGACAAACAAGGTATTTCTGTGTGATCTAAGTGTTTACATTTGTGACTGTTTCTGATTTTTGTTATCAATATACTTAAAAACTATAAATGTATGTTTTTGTTACGAGACGATAAAAAAGAAACATCCCGTATGCACAATGATAAAAGATGATCGCGGCGAAAAATGTTCATATGAAAGCGAAAGCGGCTATAAATGAGAGTTTCCTATTTTTTTGGTTAAATAAATAAGCTAAAGCTTAAAAATATCAAAATGTTACGGATTCGGAATGTCATATGGAGGATGAGTATAAACATTTATAGATCCGTCCCTACACCCCATGACCAAGGAAGTTAAATTTTTATCTTACCGATGGTATCCCACTGTTTTCAAGCTTGGATTCTTGTTCTATATGAAAAAGGTAAAACAAAACCAACAAATGACTAACATATAATCAATATACAAGTGGGGACAATATTTCAATAAAAACGATTTTATGTGTATGTTTTCTTATCCATTCCTTTTTTTAAAAATTTGTCACGGGACCAACTAAGACAAGTGTTTTTATGCTCTTGGGGCCTTTATAACATGAAAAAAACATTGCATGGTGCATTCAATTATTGTTGTCACCACTTCATTAAAAAAATGAATTGTGTAACATAAAATGGAGAATTTCCAAACTTTCTTGTAAAATGGAGGCGTTATTTTACTTGAGCAATTAAATCTTTAGCCTGATTGAAAAAAAAAGTAAAATAACGTATGAAACTAATTATGACTTGACCAAATGTATTCATGCTAGTGAAATGATTTCTGTCTGTTTGTTCACCATACAGAATAATTCATAACAGAACATAGAGAGGAAAGATACACTTAATTTTTTTTTTAAAGATGTAAGTATATTATGTGAAAAATCTATTATTTCCTCAACTCTCTAAATTAAAAAAAATGTTGTCCTTCCTGATATACTTTATTTTCAATTTTGTAACTAAAATATATCCTCTTATTTTCTATATCTCCTTTTCACTCTCAGTGCATATGAATCAATTATCAAATAAAATATACACATGTACAACTTGGTCATGTTGTATATTTTGTTTGATAAAATAAAGTATAGTAGAAAGGACAATTTTCTTGCATTTGTGAAAAGGCTATAAATGACTTTCTGACCAGAAAAAAAAATCAATTTCAACAAATATGTTGTCAAATAATTGGTAGCGAGGTCTAAAACAGGCAAGCTCTTGCAGATTAATTTCTGATCTTCTGATTTGATGTATTTTGGAAACTAGAATAGAATGCGTTTATTTATGTGTCAACCTTGGCCGATCAAAATAACATAAAGATCAAGGTCATTCAAAACTCTGTGTATCAATGAGTTTTTATATCCCTTTGGTTACGGTGGTAGTTAGAAAAACTTACTCATGAATGTAGTAGGACTTTTTAGGACATTTCATAATGTAGCCCTTTAGCTCCTACCTTGAAATAGTTACATAGATTTTGCCCTTTGAGTAGGAAATGCTTGTTATTGATATCCCTCTGAAACCATAATAGACAGGGACTTGAAACTTTTACCAATGTCTTGAGTTCACTCAGAGGCTTCTTCAATCTATCATACTGAAAGGATCCTACGTCCCCTCCTAGCAGTAATTCCCCTCTGAATTTTATTAATTTCACTAACACATACGAAATAACACCGATTTTTTGGTGTTTGTGACCTTTCCCGTTATTTGACCTTGGCATTTTAACCTTTGACCTTTTAAAATATGAAATCTCATTAGTATATACAATAGACAATATATTTTTATGTATGTATTGAGGCCACATCTCCTTTTTTCGGGCGTGGGAGGTTCAATGTGTCCTTGTCCCTTGATCTTAACCTTACGACCTTTGAGAACTTATCTGCTAAAAAATTCTGCAACATATACCTTCTTATTGCACCATTATACTTTAGTTTATCTAGGATTTTATTTCATATTCATTGGATTTTAATCTTGCGATTTTTCCTGTGTTTTATGTCATAAAACTTTGATTTTTGAGATGGAGTTGTCTCTATTGGTTTGATAGAAAGAAAGAGAGAGAGAGAAAAAAAATTTGAATTGGAGTTGTCTTTCTTTTTTTCCCGGTAAATCGAACTGAGACGAGCACATGGTGTACATCAATGGTGATACCAAGATTAATACACAGGCGTCAGAACCACTTTTTTGCAAAGTTAGACCTAACCATTAGGCGCATAGCATAATATTTAGCCCCCCTCCCCACTTTTTCTCGCAGTAAACATAATTGATCTGAAATTGACCTTGAAAACATATTGAAATATTGAAAAGTTGGAGTTACAGGTACACTAGCCCCCCCCCCCCCATTTTCAGGATTTCTGGATTTTGGTTTTGTCAAGATTTCTGAGGATAAGTCTAGCCCCCCCTCCCCACTTTCAATTTGCTTCCACTGTAATAGGAATAAGGAAAGTGTATATCACATATGAAATAAAGGTAAATGAATAAACACAATCATAATAATTAGGAACTCGTTAACAGAAAAACGATTTTCTGATTTGTATGTGTGTTAACTGTAACAAAGTCACAGTGAAAATTTCCCCCCTTTTACCACAGATTATTTTAATTTTTTACGGATATGTCCAATTCGTAAAATACGCGTAAAAATTCAAATCGCCCTATTTTAAGACAAATTCGTGAAAATCAGAGCAGTAAAAATTACCCGTTATACGGTATTAAATTTGCTGTAATCATACTGTACATAAGAAGCCCCCTTCCTTTTTATTTTTACAATGATCCCTGTATGACCTCGACCTTTGATGGTTGACCTTGAATTTCATTATTTCCTCCAGCAAATTGTTACAATGGTTTATCAAAATTCTACAAAGGTTGAAACTCTGATTGCTTCGTCACTCAAGACCGCTAACATTTGAAATTGAACTTTCAAATGCATTTGTAAACAATGAAGTGATTACAAAAACTTTATGTACATTTACTTTAAAAACCATTTCCGATACAAACAAGAATGTTATGGTTGTACCTTTGCAATAAGACGAATGTTTTTTTTTTGGGTCATATATACAACATGCAGATAAATAAATCTTGATCTAGATTGAAAAAAAATCTTTCGCTATTTCAATCCATTGACAGTCAGATTTTGTGTTCTTCAAATCTTAAAATTGGTTAGGTTTGAACTCACATAGCATAACAAGGTCTCCAAATGTTCTATTTTTGTACTTAAATGCAGATCTAAAAATGAAAACAGTAATTTACAATCTTATGAATACACTGGTCATGTCCTACATATGTTTCTGCAAAAAAAGTAATATCAAAACTATCAATTTGTTTGAGAAAAAATGAATCGTTTAATTTGTTGTATGACTTGTTCATAAGGCCCCTTACATTCTAGTTTATTAATTATTAATAGATCAATAATTTATATTACTTTTTCTAAAAGGTGTCTAAAACTGGCGCAAAACATTAAAATGATAAAATAAAATGAAGAGTACGCGTATTATATATAATATTGTGTGTATCAAAACGACATTTTATTAACGGAGATTCTCATATAGGCCCACATTTTGAACAGACATGTAGATATTTGCTCATATTGGTCGCCAGAATAGCAATTCACACTTATACCCATTCCTATATAGTCTAAGTACTCTGAAATTTGACCCCTTATCATTTTACACACCTTTTTTTGTGTCGGCATGTGTGACCCCTGGCTTGACTCCCGAGGCAGTCTTTCCGTCATCTAATTCGTCGTCGGAATCGATGACAGAAAGGTTTCCAGAGTTATCCACAGAAGCCATGAATGTATTTAATTATGCCTATTGTAAATCGAAAGTAGAAAATGAATACCAGGAAATTGTTACAGAATGTTCTTTCTCTTTCAAAATATTATTCAGTTCATACTTTATATGAAATGTTTACTATGACATAATGTTCATAAATATACATTTAATTATGAAGACACACACGTACCTTTTGTATTGATCGAGACACGTTGGAGGTAAACAGGTTAATCAGTTTAGATCTCGAGTCCTCGTCAATAAACATATCGAAGGAGGATTTAGGTATACTTTGTTCTCGGGTGTTTGTACAAGGAAAACAAACCGAAAGTTAAATATAACATAGTTTACGCACATGCAGTGATATACGTACAGATACGGCTCTAATGGCAGAAGCAGGGGCGGATCAATGAACTTAAGGGTTTCATGAGATAGATCAAAGGTTTTAGATTCTAGAGATGTAGGGCAAAACAGGGAACAATAGGCGGCTGGCCAATACCTATATCTGTTTTGGGAATGTACATTTTTCTTACATTTTCAATAGAAAAATCAATACTTTAAAAGAGAATTAGTTCTTTCATTATCTATTCGTCCCTTTTACTTTGTAAACCGAGGCAACTTGCCTGGTTGAGTAGACAATTTAATGATTTCTTGGATTTTCAAAAAAAACCCAAAAACTACGAAAATATATTAAAACTGTTATTAATAAAAGAAAACTATGATGCGTCTGCCTTGAACATTTAAAAGATGTTTATTTTTATTCTCGCAGAGAAATTTAATTAATCCTTTTTATAAATTTAAATGAAAGGCAACTATAGATTATTATTAGTTTAGCATTGACTAATATTAGATTAGCATTGACAAGATATATATAAACAACATATTTTCCTTTTTAACATGTATTATGTATACTACGTATATTATTATAACAAACAGGGGAAAAAATACATAATTTGTAAGTATTAAATGGACAATGTGAAATAAGCCAAAATATACATGAAACAAAATAACTTAGCTAGCAAATGTTCATTTATGGTAATTTTCAAGAACAAGTTTGAAAGAAGAAGGGCTTGCCTTGATGATTTTGAATAAGGTTCTTCTGTTATAGTTAATAACATATTTGTTAACATTTTTTTCACCTGCATGGAAACTAAGCTAGTATCTTTGTTCTCATTCATGTGATTGAACTCTCATGTCCAACTTGAAATTACGCACGGTGATCAAAACTGGAATGTTCTTCCCTGTGCTTAGCGAGTTTTTTTTTTACTGTTACATTATTCTAAAGAAATACTTCTAAATCAACATCAATGCTGTAAACTTATAAAAAAAAAAAGTTATCATGCAGTGATTGAATAGACGCCAGCATCATCTTTCTTTTTCAAAGAATTATTTTTTTGTTGCGGATTCTTAGGTTTCAAAAACTTTTTAACCACTGTGACTCTTCATGCAAATACATTCGTGGCAACTAAGTGTATGTTAATAAAATTATATAATACATAACGAAGTTCAATGTGCGAAAAGTAAAAGTAAATTAAGTGCTGATCATGGAAGTATAATACTTCGTATATAGTGAAAAAACTAATATGGGATTTGAAAAAGACATATATACACAAAACCCACTTTCGTTTAGTTATATAAAAAGGGTACATCTAAATACACCACAAAATTCACAACAAATAAAAACAAATAACAAGAGGCCCATGGGCCACATCGCTCACCTAAGCAACAATAGGCATGATAAAATCAGCTTAATGGAGTCATATAACAAAATATCTGGACAAGTGGTAAAATACATGTTCATTCTGTATTAATAGAAATTCATTCCCCCCCCCCCCCCTCAAACTTCTTATGTTTAGAATCCAGCCCTTTTCTAACATGATGATTTTATAGTCATATCACATATTGAGCATTGCAGTTCTAAAAAAGATCCTAAACAATTGTTTATATTTGGGATTTAGACCTACATCAAACTATGAACCCCTTCTGGGATACAAGAATCGTCCAGGGACCAGAGTTTAAACAATTTGAAATAATTAGTAATATGTAAAAATGCTTGCACATTATTAAAACGATAAGTGATAACATTTCAGTTTTTGCTAAGATTTAAAATATTTTCCTTTGTACAATTGGATCCCCAATGTGGCCCCATATGCATCCTACTCCTTAAGATTTTGATTTTTAAATTTTAACGAATCTGAATCTACACTATCTGAAGTTGTGTCCACTAAAATTACAGCTTAAGTAAGCAAATGGTGTTTTAAAAGGAGATTTTAAAAGACTTTTCTCTATATTTACCTATGTAAAAATTTAACCCCCATGACCCCATCCCTCCCCTTGGATCATGATTTGAACACATTTGAAATTACCCTACCTGATGATGCTTCCACAAAAGTCTCTGCTTTCTTGGCCTATTGGTTTCTGAGAAGAAGATTACTAAAGACTTTAATTTTATCTATATATTCCTATGTAAAAATCAAATCCCCCACTGTAGCCCCACCCAACCCCGGTGGTCAAGATTTTCACAGCTTTGAATCTATACTACCTCAGGATGCTTCCCACAGGTTTCATCTTTCCTGGCGGATTGGTTTCGGAGAAGAAGATTTTTAAAGATTTACTCTATACTCATGTAAAAATTCACCCCCCCCCCCCCCCAATTGCAGCCCCATCCTACCCTCGTGGGTCATAATTTTTACAACTTTAAATCTACACTACCTGAGAATGCTCCGACAGAAGTTTCAGCTTACGTAGCTGATTGATTTCTGAGAAGAATATTTTTAAAGATTTACTTTATATATTCCTATGTAAAAATTCGATCCCCAGTTTTGCCCCATCCTACCCCTTAAGGTCATGATTTTCACAACTTTTAAAGAGTATTACCTGAAGATTCTTCCACATAAGTTTAAGTCTTCCTGGCTGCTTGGTATATAAGAAGAAGATTTTAAAAGATTTTTCTCTATATGGTCCTATGTAAAACTTCGAGCCCCCCCCCCCCCCCCCCATTGTGGTGCCCACCCTACCCACGGGGGCCATGATTTTCACAACTTTGAATCTCAACCACCTGAGGATGCTTATACATAGGTTTCAGCTTTCCTGGCTTAATGGTTCTTGTGTAGAAGATTTTTTAAAATTTCACGAAAATTTTCAATAATTTCTAATTATCTCCACTTGTAAAAGTGCGTGGTCCTTCATTTTCAAACTTTGAATTCCCTTTTCTTAAGGGTGCTTTGTTTGAAGCCCCATGTGAAAAGTTTACAGACGGACAGACAGACGGACGACAGACAAAAATAATGTGATCAGAAAAGCTCACTTGAGCTGATAGCTCAGGTGAGCTAAAAAGGAGACCAACAGGCCTCATCAGTCACCTATGTACAATAGTCCATAAACAGATCTGTAACGGAATGTCATAATGAAGCTTTTTCCTGGAGTACAAAACAATCTTAAATATTGTATTGACAACCCCTCCCCTACCTGTAATCTTGCATCAAAGACAATGGAATCTACAACTTTAATGAGTGCATGACCGGATATTGAAAAAGTGCAAGACTCTTTTGATAGGAAATAATTTTCACATCATTTGTTTACTGACAAGATAGCTTTTACAGGTATATCATCAATAATTAATAAATAATAATAATAAAATTAATAATTAACACTATATGACCACTTTGGCCACATACTGCAGAAAATTATCTCACCCTGTGGTTCACGAAATTCACAATTTTGGTAAAAGGCTTTATATATATATATATATATATATATATATATATATATATATATATATATATATACATAATAAAAGAAAAAAAAGCAACACTAACTGCAAAACTGCTTTTTTTCTTTTATTATATTTTTACCGGACACTGAGAAAATACTTTTGTGATTTGGATATATATATATATATATATATATATATATATATATATATATATATATATATATATATATATATATATATGCAGTCGGTTATGGTTCAGTTTCAGTATACGTAAAGAAGGGGTTTTTTTTAACATGTATTGACATTATCTGACCATTTTGGCACCGCCCTAGGGTCAAAATCTCTAGTCCGGGGAACAATAATATTAACCTATGTGAATTTATGAACATTTCCCTTTGAACTTTCAAGATTTCATTCACAGTAAATTAAACTTGTTGAATTTTCCTCAATAAACATTTTAGAAAATTTAGAACACTCTAAGTTATGTATTCAAAAGAAAGGTATTGGTATTTTCAGCATTAGAAAAAAAATATTATTCATTTAATTCATCTTTATATTTGAAAGTATTTGTATTCTCTCAAGAAATCTTTTTGGTTCCAGATATTTTCTTCCTTTTTTGTATCCTTCTTCATATTCTTCGCATATCAAATCCAGCATGTCCGATTTGTTGTCTACAATGTGAAATTTTTCCACCTTCGCTTTTTGATATTCTTCCGAAAAATCAAGCAATGCCTTTACGTACATTGCAGCACATGCCCCTTTTGGAAATCCGAATTTTCCTGAAAAAAGAATTATTGAAAAAAAAACCCAATTTTAATTATTCAATTTATTAAATAATAAATTAAATAATAAATTCAATCATCAAATGTCAGGGAGTAAGACTTGACTAACCTGACCGAATATTCCTGAGATAAAAATTATAAACAAGAGGCCTATGGGCCACATTGCTCATCTGAGGAACAATAGGTATGATAAAATCAGCTTAATGGAGTCATAATACAAACTATCTAAACAATGTAAAATAATACATGTAGATCCTGTATAAATAAAATGCATTTTCCCCCTGGATATTCTTATGTTTATAATCATTAGTCCCTTTTCTAACAGGATGATTTTATAGTCATATCACATGTTGCGTATTGCAGTTGTCAAAAACATCCTTAACAATTGTTTATATATGTATATGGGATACAAAGCTACATCAAACTCTTAACCTTCTTGTGAGGCCGAAGAATTGTCCTGGGCCAAAGTCTTAACAATTATAAAGAATCATCTGTCTGATTAGTTTCTGAGAAGAAGATTGTTAAAGATTTACTTTACATATTCATATGTAAAACTTTGACCCCCCCCCCCCATCAATTGTGGCCCCACCCTACTCCAGGGGGTGTCATTATTTTCACAACTTTGAATCTACACTACCTGAGGATGCTTCCACACAAGTTTCAGCTTTCCTGGCTGATAGTTTCTGAGAAGAAGATTTTTAAAAGTTTACTTTATACATTCCTATGTTAAACTTTGACTCCCCATTGTGGCCCCACCCTACCCCTAGGGATCATGATTTTCACAACTTTGAATCTACACTACCTGAGGATGCTTCCACACAAGTTTCAGCTTTCCTGGCTGATAGTTTCTGAGAAGAAGATTTTTAAAAGTTTACTCTATACATTCCTATTTTAAACTTTGACTCCAGATTGTAGCGCCACCCTAGCCCTGGGGATCATGATTTCATAACTTTGAATCTACAATACCTGAGGATGCTTCCACACAGGTTTCAGATTTTCTGGCTGATTAGTTTCTGAGAAGATTTTTAAAAATTTATTCTATATATTCCTTTGTAAAACTTTGAACCCCCATTGTGTCTCCATCCTACCCTCATGACCCTGGGGATCATGATTTTCACAACTTTGAATCTACACTACCTGAGGATGCTTTCACACAAGTTTCAGCTTTCCTGGCTGATTATGGTTCGTGAGAAGAAGATTTTTGAAATGTTCTCGAAAATTTTCAAATTCCTTATTATCTCCCTTTGCAAAAAGGCGTGGCCCTAATTTTTCAAAACTTTGAATCCCCTAAGGCTAAGGATGCTTTGTGCAAAGCTTGGTTGAAATTGGCCCAGTGGTTTTTGAGTAGATGTTAAAAATGTGAAAAGTTTACAGACGGACGACAGACAAAATGTGATCAGAATAGCCAACTTGAGATTTCAGCTCAGTTGAGCTAAAAAAAAAACCCTTAAAATTTTCTTTACAATTTATCATATAAGAAATTGCATTATCAAAGGTCAAAAAGTAAGAATTGACTGACCTGAACTTATAGGCGGCATGACCACTGATATCATTTGACGTTCACTCGCCGTTGAAAGGATGTTGCCGACCGTTTTGTACAAACTCTGCAGAGCTTCTTCTTTGTCCTTGTAGTCACTCCAGCGAGGCCCCACTGCATGGATTATCCACTGACAAGGTAAATTACCCGCACGAGTAACGATGTTTTCTGTCTGTAACAAACTAAAATTCGTTGTGTATAATTATAATTCCCCTTGGTTCACCTTTTCGGTTTATCCTTTGGAGAGCCCCTTGTTTTAATACTTTGACCCTTGGTTACCGTGGTAACATATCAATCCTGTGGGGAGCCCCTCGTTGATACCTTAAATAGTTGGTAAAAGTATGCACGGGCAGTACCCGGGAACATCAGCCGATAGACGTGGTCGTCATCCCGTCTAGTGCTCAGGGGCCTGTTTTAGAAAAACATCTGGTATTTAAACAACCCATTTTTGTACGTTTTAACCACACGTGTTTGAATAGGTTTTCGGTAGTATGTTTTTCTTTTCGTTTATTTTATCAGGGTCTTTTCTGCCTTGTTTTGCTGTAAATTTCCCCGTCCCTACAGAACGTCAATTCCTGTCAGGGAAGGAGGGTTCTTGGGTGCTGAAATATTTCCGGCTCCTGTATTTATGAGTAGCCGTTTCCATTTTCATGGGATAATTTATAGAGACCGCTGTTCTACAGTGAGTGAGTGAACTACGGCGGCCCTTTCGACACATCTCTAAAACTACTTATGAATTTATACCTGAGGGTGATCCTCGCAGTTTTACCAATTTATAATCGTCAATGCAGATACGTGCTTTAACTTAACATTGTGAAAGTTTGATATTTATATAATTTGTGTCATTTGAAAACTTATATTCTGTTTATTGAGTTTATTGAAAGAAACCTCCAATCAGCGTGGACGAGGCCATGGGTTATTTACATTTCCAAGGAAAACTTGCGTCTAATGAAGCCTCGATAGACCCGTGCAGGATGTGAACTTTCTACATGTACTTCAACTTAGTTCTGGTGGTTGCCGATATACCTAAACCTGACTGTAACCACGTGTTCACCTGAGGGTTCTTAAACACCACGTGCACAGGAACCGGGCTGACTATATAGACTTTTCCTTCATTTCATTATTTAATTTGTATATTTTTGTTTGTTTGGTTTTTTCTCGTTGAATTTTCTGTTTAATTTTATTTTATTTTGTTATTAAATATTTTGTTAAAAATTTCATACTTGTTCTGTTGATTTATGTAAGTTCATCAGGATGCATAATCACACATCCTCACAAATGGTGGCAGCGGTGGGATGCATCTGAGCTTGCATAAATCAAAAGATTTTCTTGTTTTTGCATGTTAGAAATTTTGACTTTGATATTTCTTATTTTTGTATGTTTCAGTGCATAAACTTTCACAATGTCACATATGCCGAAATGGATGACCGAGCTTATCGCGAAAGGGTCAAGCGTCAAGGACTGTTTAGAGGTGTGGCGTCAGGAGCAGGAGGCAATGAGAGCTGAGAGAGAGTCTGCTAGGGCTGAAAGAGAGGCAGTGAGGGCAGAGAAAGAAGCTGAGCGAGAACTTGAGAAAGTAAGGTTAGCTCATGAAAGAGAGGAGCGTCAAGCTAAGAGAGACAGAGATAAGTGGGAGGCTGAGAAAGAGATTAAGTTGAAAGAGTTAGCTCTTAAAGAAAGAGAGTTAGAAACTGGTCCCTCCCCTCAGAGTGTTCAAACTCCTAGTGTAAAGTTGCCCAAATTTGAAGAAGGTCAAGACCCTGATGTTTTTCTAAAATCATTTGAGAAAATAGCGGGCTTACAAAAGTGGGATAAATCTCAATGGGCGGTTCGTTTAGTCCCCATGCTATCGGGTAAAGCTCTTGAGGCCTATTCTAGATTGTCAGATGAGGAGAGTGATAATTACGATGCTATTAAAACTGCTATTCTGAAAAGGTATGAATTGACTTCAGAGGCTTATCGGGATAAGTTTAGGAAGTGTAGACAGTTCAGTGATGAGTCATTTAAAGATTTTGTTGTTCGTGCAGAAAGGTTCTTTCACCATTGGTGTGATAGGGAGGATATTGGGTCAGACTTTGAATTGTTGTTTGATTTGATTTTGAGAGAACAGGTGATAGGAAGTTGTTCAAATGATTTGCAATTGTGGGTTCGTGAGCATACTCCAAAGTCTATCAAAGATGTTATAACTTTGTCGGAGTCATTTCAGGTTGCACATAAAGGCAGTAATGCAGGTGGTGGACGAGGTAACGCAGGGGAAAAGCCGGGTCCCAGACCAAATAAGTTTGTTTCAGGTCAGTTCCAAAGGGGTAAGCAGGTCTCGCCATCAGAGCAAAGTAAAACATGTTACAAGTGTAACCGGGTAGGACATATTGCGCCAAATTGTCCTTTGCGTAGTACATATCAGTCGAAACCTCCTTTTAATCAAAACCCAGGGAATCAAAAGTCGAAAGAGCGGTTTGGTTTGTGTCTTGATGAAAATATGATAGTTTCTGATCAGGGTGATGGTGTTCATGAGAATAAGATGGTTGTTAAGTTGTCTGGCGTATCAGCTACTGATGAGTCTAGTCTTGAAACATGTTGTGAATCGGGGCTAGATTTGGTAAGTGGGGAAGTTGGTGAAAAAGTTGTCTCAGTTTTGAGGGACACTGGATGTTCCACTGTGTTTGTTAATAGTAAGTTGGTTTCAGATGATGAAAAAACTGGGAGAACAAAAGTAATTACTTTGGCCGATGGTACAAGGAGAACTTGCAGTGAGGCGATAGTAAGTGTGAAAACGCCATACATTTCAGGTAAGGTGCACGCGCTATGTCTTGACTCACCTTTTGCTGATGTAATTATTGGCAACAATGTAAGCATTGTAGTACCGAAAGAGGCAGCACCTTTGACCATGATTGAGACTGCAGAAACAGTGGATGAAAAAGAATGTGGAGTTGTTCAAACTAGATCAGAGACAAGGAAACAGGAGGATGCAAAGAAACCAAAGCTGGATGATTTGAAAGAAGTGGACACAGAACATGAAGGTATGTGGTGTAATAGAGAGAAATTGATCGAGCATCAGAAAACTGACGACAGCTTGAAATCGGTGTTAGAGATGGCCCAAAATGGTCCACATGAAGGAAAGTCTTATTTCATCCTGAAAAATGATTTACTGTATAGAGTTTTTGACTCAGACTCTGGCGAACAGGTATTCCAGATTGTTGCTCCAAAGAATCTGCGCAGTAGTATTATGTCATTAGCTCACGACACGCCACTGGCTGGACATCTTGGAAACAAGAAAACAAGAGAAAGAATTATGAGAAACTTCTTTTGGCCAGGTATGTATATAGATATATCTCGGTATTGTAAGTCATGCTCTATTTGTCAAAAGGGGACGCAAAGAGGGAGAACGCCAAAAGCGAAATTGGTGCCAATTCCAAAGATCGATGTTCCATTTTCCAGAGTAGCGATTGATTTTGTGGGCCCATTACCGATGACAGAAAAGAAAAACAGGTATATTCTGGTATGTATGGATTATGCCACTCGATTTCCAGAGGCTTTTCCGATGAAAAATCAAGACGCAGAAAGTGTGGCAAATGCGCTGATAGAAATGTTCTCAAGGGTAGGTTTTCCTAAAGAAATTTTATCAGATCAGGGGACAAATTTTATGTCATCTCTCATATCAGAACTCTGCAAAATGCTCAAGGTCCGTAAGCTGTCAACTACCCCTTATCATCCCCAAGCAAACGGGCTAGTAGAACGATTTAATGGGACTCTTAAACAGATGTTGAAAGCATATGCAGTTGTAGAGCCATTAAAATGGGATGTTCATTTACCATATGTACTTTTTGCCTATAGAGAGGTCCCGAACGAAACAACAGGTTTTACTCCATTTGAACTTCTTTATGCCAGACATGTCAGAGGCCCCCTGGACATATTAAAGGAGCAGTGGGAAGAACCAACCGAGGAACAAACGTCAGTTTTAAGTTACCTGATGGAAACCCGAGAACGGATGGAGACAGTACGTAAAATGGTTACAGATATGGAATCTCTAGCAAAGAAGAATCAGAAAAGATACTATGATAAAAACGCCAGAAACAGAAATTTTGAAGTAGGTCAAAAAGTTTTAGTTTTGTTGCCTACAAGCACTTCGAAACTATTGGCGCAGTGGAAAGGTCCGTATGAGGTGACACAAAAAGTAAGTCCTGTTGATTTCAAAGTGAGGTTGTCCAAAAGCAAAGAGACTGTTTACCATGTGAATATGCTGAAGGAATGGTTCGAGAGAGAGCCGGAGGAAAACAGTAAGTCTGAAATTATGGCATGTTTGAATGTTATTTCTAGTTTAGCCAATGACGACGTTCAGATAGCAGACGACGTGGTGTCAGATAGAGTTCCGACCCTACAACAGACAGAATCAGCAACTGACGTACAGTATTCAACAAACCTGACTGCAGAGCAAATGGATCAGATTCAGAGGTTAGTTGAAGAATTTGGTGATATTTTTACAGATGTCCCCAAGAGAACGCATTTGATGAAACATTCATTGAAAACTTCTACGGAGGTGCCAATTCAGATGAAACCATATCCGATCCCCTATGCATTACAAGACAAAGTGAAGCGTGAGTTACAGCAAATGATGGACCTTGGTATCATTGAGGAAACGGACAGTCCGTATTCAGCACCAGTCGTCCTCATCAAGAAGAAAGACAACTCGCTGAGATTCTGCGTTGACTTCCGGGAGTTGAATAAGATTACGGTATTTGATCCTAGACCAATGCCTAGAATAGATGCTATTTTGAATAAGATCAGCAAAGCTAAATTCATCAGCAAATTAGACCTCACAAAAGGATATTGGCAAGTACCATTAGACGATGACGCTAAGCGTAAAAGTGCATTTGTAACACCATTTGGACATTTCAGTTTTACAGTTATGCCATTCGGAATGGTGAACGCACCGGCTACTTTTGTTAGACTGGTAAGCAAAGTTCTTACAGGGCTGGAGGATTTCACGGAGGCATTCATTGATGATATTGGTATCTATAGCAACACCTGGGAAGAACATCTTGAACATCTGGGGACAGTGTTCGAAGCCTTGAGAAAAGCAAACTTAGCAGCTCGACCGGCAAAATGTGAGTTTGGTTTTAATGAACTTTGTTTTCTTGGTCATACCATAGGGAGTGGGAAAATAAAACCGATGATGTCGAAAGTAGAAGCCATACAAAACTTTCCGATTCCAACTACAAAGAAAAAGGTAAAGTCTTTTCTAGGTATGATTGGGTTCTACCGGAAATTTATTCCAAACTTTGCCACAGTAGCACTTCCGCTTACAGACCTGACGAGAAAGAGAACGCCCAACAAGATCAAATGGACAGACGACCTTGATCACTCCTTCAAAGAGTTGAAAGGTAAGTTACTATCAGAACCAGTTCTTCGAAGTCCAGACTTTAGCAGATCATTTATTTTGCGCACAGACGCAAGCGCACACGGTGCAGGCGCAGTACTAGAGCAAGAGTTTGAAGATGGTAAGCATCCAATTTGTTTTTTAAGCAAAAAGTTCAGTCCTGCTGAGAGAAATTATGCTGTGGTAGAAAAAGAGTGCCTAGCTATTGTGTGGGCGGTTCAGAGTCTCAGGGTGTATTTAGAAGGTAAACCATTTGAAATCGAGACTGATCATGCACCATTGCAGTGGTTACAGAGGTCAAAGCTATCTAATCAAAGATTGTTACGATGGAGTCTTCTTTTGCAGGAGTTTGTGTTCTCGATTAGGTATATTCGTGGTACACAGAATTCAGTTGCAGACTCTTTGTCAAGAATGTGTTCGGATGATGCTATTGACTAATTATATGCTATAGCTTTGTGTCTGGATAAATATGGATTTATATAATGCATTTGTATATAGTTTGCGTTTGTTTATTTTCAATTTTAGTTTGTTGGTTTGGGTGGACTAAATGTTGTTTAGTCTTATAAGAGGGAGGTATGTAACAAACTAAAATTCGTTGTGTATAATTATAATTCCCCTTGGTTCACCTTTTCGGTTTATCCTTTGGAGAGCCCCTTGTTTTAATACTTTGACCCTTGGTTACCGTGGTAACATATCAATCCTGTGGGGAGCCCCTCGTTGATACCTTAAATAGTTGGTAAAAGTATGCACGGGCAGTACCCGGGAACATCAGCCGATAGACGTGGTCGTCATCCCGTCTAGTGCTCAGGGGCCTGTTTTAGAAAAACATCAGGTATTTAAACAACCCATTTTTGTACGTTTTAACCACACGTGTTTGAATAGGTTTTCGGTAGTATGTTTTTCTTTTCGTTTATTTTATCAGGGTCTTTTCTGCCTTGTTTTGCTGTAAATTTCCCCGTCCCTACAGAACGTCAATTCCTGTCAGGGAAGGAGGGTTCTTGGGTGCTGAAATATTTCCGGCTCCTGTATTTATGAGTAGCCGTTTCCATTTTCATGGGATAATTTATAGAGACCGCTGTTCTACAGTGAGTGAGTGAACTACGGCGGCCCTTTCGACACATCTCTAAAACTACTTATGAATTTATACCTGAGGGTGATCCTCGCAGTTTTACCAATTTATAATCGTCAATGCAGATACGTGCTTTAACTTAACATTGTGAAAGTTTGATATTTATATAATTTGTGTCATTTGAAAACTTATATTCTGTTTATTGAGTTTATTGAAAGAAACCTCCAATCAGCGTGGACGAGGCCATGGGTTATTTACATTTCCAAGGAAAACTTGCGTCTAATGAAGCCTCGATAGACCCGTGCAGGATGTGAACTTTCTACATGTACTTCAACTTAGTTCTGGTGGTTGCCGATATACCTAAACCTGACTGTAACCACGTGTTCACCTGAGGGTTCTTAAACACCACGTGCACAGGAACCGGGCTGACTATATAGACTTTTCCTTCATTTCATTATTTAATTTGTATATTTTTGTTTGTTTGGTTTTTTCTCGTTGAATTTTCTGTTTAATTTTATTTTATTTTGTTATTAAATATTTTGTTAAAAATTTCATACTTGTTCTGTTGATTTATGTAAGTTCATCAGGATGCATAATCACACATCCTCACACTATCACTTTAATTTTTGTCCATCTTCTCATTTTGTCTTTGCATTCCCTATCAACCTCTCTACCGGCAGCCTTTGAAATGACCTCAGCAACTCCATCACAATTGTCGAGATATTCATTTGCAGCGTTTACTATGGCATCGACCTTAGCCTTGATGATCGATCCTTGATATATTTTCGTGCATATTCCATTTTGTCTGATGTCTTTTCTGACCTGGACATTTTCTCCTAAAATCATGATTGAAGAAGTATTGTCCTCTTCCCTAAGAAGATCATGAATGTCATCTTTGTATTTTGATTCCCACTTTAATACACTTTCATACACATCTTTGTCTTTATTCGCTGATGCCGAACAAAAACTGGCGTTTTCAGAAGACTCAAATGTTCTGTTTCGTCTTCTCGTGGGGGAAGTCGGTTTCATTAAAGACTTCAGTTTTTCATATTCTAATGGGTCCTTGAAGTATAAAACAAACTGTCCATTTTCATCTTTACTCAGTAGAAGCTTTAAGTTTTGCGATTCTATGATGCTGTCAATTTCATTCTGTGGCTTACAGGAAGACATCATCTTTTGACATCTGATACTATCTAATAGATTCCCTAGCCTCTGCTTCTCAGTGACTAGTAAGGTTAGATAACGGGAAGACAATGTAACCGATTCCTTTCCTTCCTTTTTCGTAGTAGACATTTCAACTTTGCTATTATGCAATTCATCGTTGTAAAACATCAACAGCTTTCGAGCTTCCAGTCCACTGAATGCAATTTCCTTCAATATATATTTTTGAAAACTTTGACCGTATTATGGTGCATTCAAAAGAGCGTTATAACTACGCTCAGCACTCCTTGTGTTTGGCCTTAAACTAATGCTTGGGTTTGAATAACTCTTTTTCGACCACACATCTTCATAAGAACGTATTTGTAATCTTTCAAGAACTATCTTTGGTTCAAGATATTTTCTTCCCATTTTGTAAGTTTCTTCATATTCTTCGCATATCAAATCAAGAATGTCCACTGTGTTGTCTACAATGTGAAATTCTTCCACCTTTGCTTTCTGGTATTCTTCCGAAAAATCAAGCAACGCCTTTATGTACATTGCAGCACATGCCCGTTTCGGAAATCCGAATATTCCTGAGACAAGAATTTAAAAAAAACCCATTAATTTTACTTTACAATTTATCATATGAGAAATTGCATTATCAAGGTCAAAAAGTAAAACTTGACTGACCTGAACTTATAGGCGGCATGACCACTGATATCATTTGACGTTCACTCGCCGTTGAAAGGATGTTGCCGACCGTTTTGTACAAACTCTGCAGAGCTTCTTCTTTGTCCTTGTAGTCACTCCAGCGAGGCCCCACTGCATGGATTATCCACTGACAAGGTAAATTACCCGCACGAGTAACGATGTTTTCTGTCACTTTAATTTTTGTCCATCTTCTCATTTTGTCTTTGCATTCCCTATCAACCTCTCTACCGGCAGCCTTTGAAATGACCTCAGCAACTCCATCACAATTGTCGAGATATTCATTTGCAGCGTTTACTATGGCATCGACCTTAGCCTTGATGATCGATCCTTGATATATTTTCGTGCATATTCCATTTTGTCTGATGTCTTTTCTGACCTGGACATTTTCTCCTAAAATCATGATTGAAGAAGTATTGTCCTCTTCCCTAAGAAGATCATGAATGTCATCTTTGTATTTTGATTCCCACTTTAATACACTTTCTTTCACATCGTTGTCTTTATTCGCTGATGCCGAAGAAAAATTGGCGTTTTCAGAAGACTCAAATGTTCTGTTTCGTCTTCTCGTAGGGAAACTCGGTTTCATTGAAGACTTCAGTTTTTCATATTCTAATGGGTCCTTGAAGTATAAAACAAACTGTCCATTTTCATCTTTACTCAGTAGAAGCTTTAAGTTTTGCAATTCTATGATGCTGTCAATTTCATTCTGTGGCTTACAGGTAGACATCATCTTTTGAAATTTGATACTATCTAATAGATTCCCTAGCCTCTGCTTCTCAGTGACTAATAAGGTGGGATTACGGGAAGACAATGTAACCGATTCCTTTCCTTCCTCTTTTGAAATAGATATTTCAACTTTGCTTTTATGCAATTCATCGTTGTAAAACATCAACAGCTTTCGAGCTTCCAGTTTACTGAATATTTTTGTCGTCAGTTCACAGAATGCAATTTCCTTCAATTCATATTTTTGAAAACTTTGACCGCATTGTGGTGCATTCAAAAGAGCGTAATAACTACGCTTAGCACTCCTTGTGTTTGGCCCTAAACTAATGCTTGGGTTCGAATAACTCTTTTTCGACCACACATCTTCATAAGAACGTATTTGTAATCTTTCAAGAACTATCTTTGGTTCAAGATATTTTCTTCCCATTGTGTAAGTTTCTTCATATTCTTCGCATATCAAATCAAGAATGTCCGCTGTGTTATCTACAATGTGAAATTCTTCCACCTTTGCTTTCTGGTATTCTTCCGAAAAATCAAGCAACGCCTTTATGTACATTGCAGCACATGCCCGTTTTGGAAATCCGAATATTCCTGAGACAAGAATTATAAAAAAAAACCCATTAATTTTACTTTACAATTTATCATATGAGAAATTGCATTATCAAAAGTCAAAAAGTAAGACTTGACTGACCTGAACTTATAGGCGGCATGACCACTGATGTCATTTGACGTTCACTCGCCGTTGTAAGGATATTGACCACCGTTTTGTACAAACTCTGCAGCGCTTCTTCTTTGTCCTTGTAGTTACTCCAGCGAGGCCCCACTGCATGGATTACCCAACGACATGGTAAATTACCGGCGCATGTAATAATATTTCCGGATACTTCAACTTTTAACCACTGGCCCATTCTGGTTCTACAGTCTGTGTCCATTTTACGCCCAGCAGCGTTTGAAATGACCTCAGCAACTCCACAACAATTATCTAGCCGTTCATTGGCCGCACTTACTATGGCATCAACCCTTGCATTAATAATAGATCCTTGATATATTTTGGTCAAGATTCCATTTAGACTGATTGCTTTTTTGACCTTGGCATTTTTTCCATAAAGGGTTGTAAACAAATTTTGTTTAATCTCACGTTGAATGGCATGATTGTTATATTCGTTCTTAAATTGCCAGTCAAATTCATTTTCTGCATTAGCTAATGTCGAAAAAGTACTAACATTTTCAGTCAAATTAAATGTGTTGTCTCTTCCTTTTGGGGATGTACTACTCTGTAATAACAAAGTTACTCTGTAATATCAAAATTTGGAATATTGTCTTTGTAGAACTTTTACAACTTGTCATTTTGGTTATCAAAAAGATAAGTTTTTTATACGAAGACACGGTGATGTTTTCTTATTTTTGAGTGCAAGTGAATAGTTTCACTACCCTTCCCTCTCTACATTCAATAACGAGAGTTTATTAGATGCCAATCTAATCCGTTCATTTTTCTCCTCATTTGATGTAGATATTTAAACATATCTGTTATTTATTGCAGAAAAAATTAACAGTTTCCGAGCTTAAAGTCCACAGAATCTTTTTAATTGTCGTTGTGACTGACTATAATATCATATTTGATGTATATTCTTCTTAATTCATATTTGTTACTGCGGTGGTGAGTTAGAATAAAATAAGCCCGGCTTTAGAACTTTTTGCATTTCCAGGAAATAAATGAAGGTATGTTAGATCAAATATTTCCTCAACATCTATTGATGTTTAGAAGAGAATGGACTATTTTTATATAATTTACAATAGCGTTCCAGTGTGATCCAAATGTTGTGGCGGCTGGGTGGTCAACAAATTAATCATCAAATATATCTTTTACTAGCATCTATTGATATAAGATTTGTTTAGCTTTTAATAATTCATCATGTAGTAATGGAAATTTCCATATAATTTAGTTTTAAATATTAACCTTTTTCGATTTCGTTACAAATAGGTCTTCTTAACTTGTGTGATTTTTATACATGAATTATCTTACCGGTGATATCTCATAATCTCCAAGCTCCTGTTCATGGCCTTAAAAAATAAAATAATCAAAAAATACAAAAACATAACCAGAATATTAGAAGGAAAACCTCCATTATTTCAGAAATAGAAACATTTATTTGGATTATAGTTATCTTATTATGCATGACTGTACATTTTATAAACCTCGTCAGGAGCAATAAAATCTAAACGAGCCAACTTTTGATCTCATGTAGCAAGGGACAATTCTGGTTATAAATATCAATTATTTTGTAAAATTGAGAATTTCTGTACTTGAAAACCTATGAGTGTTGCAAAATTTCATGGAATGATTTTTAATGGTTGTCATTAGTTAAAAGTTTGTGGCTTGTAGAAATTGGTATGCAATATGTAGGCCCCCTAATGATAATTACATGAGAATCGGAAGTAAAACGCAAAACCTGCGGCTATGATTGTTGTGTTGACTTCACACAGTGAAGTTGCAAGTTACGAACGGCAGTTATAATAACACGAAAAGTAAGAGATCATGACATAGTTAATTATACACCGATATATCTTTGATTTGTGAAGGTGCGACATAAACGCAGAACAGAATGTCAACCATTTACAGTTTAGCAGTTGGGGGTCTAAGCAGCTGAAAATCGTGAAAAAATATGAAAGGGTCGAAATCTCAGAAAAACCAGTATGTCGAAAATATTACACGTTCTGACTTGTTATTTCCTCAGAAATTGGTGATTGGCCTTTGAGAAGTAAATAAAAGGTACTTGTGCTGAATTGGACACTGAAGAAATTCTACTTACACACGTCCATCTCCTGGTTACAATACTTTTCCATGCCACCTCAGTCTTACAAGAACACATATATGATGGATATTTCTATTAAATGAGTTTAAATTTGCTTCAACATTCGAGGTGATGTGATGCATTAATTTGTGAGTATTGCCTGTCGAGCGTATGAAAACGTAATTTTGATTAGTTAGATTAAGAAAAAAAATAGTACTTAAAAAACAACAATTCCATTACCTAATCTCAGTTAGTGTGTTGAATATCTTGCCCTCCAACTATTTATTACACTAACGATATCAATGTAAATATTTATTAACTTGCTTATAAACTCATTTAATTCATTAAGGCTAAATGTGTCCATTTAGTCTTTAATACTGCCACAGCAAAAAAATCGTTTTTAAAAAACACCAATAAACATCACGGGATTCAGGGAAATCAACTGTTGAACGCTCTTAAAGACTGACAAGATTACTATACAGTCAACAAAACTTTTAAGTGTTCACCCTGTTTAATGCATTTACTATACAAAATAGGCACATTTTTTGTCTTGTCGTCGGGGTCACTGATCAGTTTACATCGCCATACGTAAATGAATTATGAACATTATGAAGTTCAACATTGCTTTGCTTCTTGTATTGTCTTCATCTACGTGACATTAGATACATTGATTTATTAAAGATAAAAAACCATTTGTTATCATACTTTCAAGTTCAAATCTGGTTTAATCTACCACCCCGTCCCTTCGATTAAATTGATAAAATACCGATGCCACCGTGACAAATGAGCCCAGATATTTATAGTGTTGGTACTTTAATTTTAAATACTGCATGTATCAAAACGGTATATCATTTAAATAGGTAGATATACTATATATAGACTAATCAAAGACATTTATACACCACGTTTTCTTTAACTATTTGTTTTCCACAAACACATCAGGGTTCAAACGATGTTCATTCAACTTTTGAAAAAATAAGATATCCTGAAAATTTTCACATTCATCGACTTTAATTGCAATTCTTTCACAGGTATGTGTATATATACTTTTATAAAAACAAATCGTCCAAGTGTGCTGCATGAATATCTTGGGACAGACTAAAGATCCACCCTATGAACCTACAGAGGAATAATAGACCCCAACAGACCTTAGAATAGTAGTTAGCAAGTAGTCAACTTCCAACACATTTCTATTTAGATCAAAGTGTTCAATATCACAATGAAACCGAGTCTAAGGTTTGGCAGTTGCCCCTCACCGTAAACATATTCTGCTGTCCTGTAATTGACCTCTGACTTGACCGCTGATGCAGTTCCTCCGTCATCGGAATCGTCGTCAGGATCGATCAATTGCAGTTTTCCATAGTCATTATCCGCGGAAGTCATTTCTGTAGCAAACAGAAAGTAGTAAGTTGATACCAGGGTATATTAACAAAAAATAGTTTAAATCTATTTTTATAATATTTTACAGGTCGTCACTTCAAAATATTCACTCAAAAAGGTTGTAAATAAAATCTGACACATAACAACATCAATAAAGACATACATCTCTATGCTTAAGTAAGTGCGTGTTATTTGATGACGTTTAGGAGATTGGGTGGTTACGATATATGAATCAAAGCTTTTGTATGCAATATAAGTTTTTTGATGTGTTGGTTGATGATCACAATGCTAACTACTCGCACTGTTTTAACAGAGCATATTTTTAATACGATTTAATATTTTTAATTCCCATAAGACTAGTACAAGGAATTTTGTGGTGGGAAATGAGTTATCCAATCGGCAAGCATTGTTTGAACGCCATTTGCATGGAAGTTTAAAGTGCCCGGGTCATATTTGTTTTTTTTTTTGGGGGGGGGGGGGGCAATGTATTATTATTAAGAAATAAGCGTTCTAATGAATTAACTCCTTCATGATGTGTGCTTACCTAATGAGATACTTTAACCATTTCTAGCGTTTCGAGAAACAATAATCTACCCTAAAAATCTAAAAGTTGTATCCAATAAAAAACAAAACACTTCTTCCGCCAAGTAAAAAAATGAGAGGCTTAGCTTTTCAATTGTTTTCATTAATTAATTAAGGTGGCTTTATACACCCACAGATTATTCCAATTTTCAATAGAAGACCACAAAACATATACTTATCAAGTATTAAAATAATGATAGTGATACAATAGGTATTTTTAAAGAATATTTTAATGTTTTTTTCGTTATTTTGTAAAACAGTTTGTAATAAGTTAACTATCAACAAACTGAAATGATGGATACAATGTTTTTCCTTAAGACACATTAAAAAATATTTATAACACTTCATAACATTCAAAAATAGTATTATTATTGTTGCAAATTTTAGAGTATTTGCCCAAAACAAATAGTTTTCATATCTTCCTACTCTGTTGACAAATTATCTTAAAAGGCTGCTTGATGTTATATGAAAATGTTATTTGATAAATGTGACATAAAAAACTGAATGAAAATCATTACAAATAAACGCACAAAAAAAGTTCCTCAGGTAAGAGTTATAATTATCTTTCCTAAGTTCCAAAGCGTACCTTGGGAATTTTTCAATTTTTGAGTTGAAGAAAATTTCCCAAATATATTCGGTTTGATGCAAAACTAAGTAAGATAAATAAAGGGGTAAATTAATTAAAATGATTTATGTATCCCAACCTGAGAGAAATATAACTACATGAATGATATACAAATTATTTCTTTAAAAATAATATTTCGGTAAATACAAGTGTAATTGTTTTAAAAACATCGAAATTTAAAAAAATAAGTTTTCCAATTATCAAATTAATTTATATTCAAATTTAACAAAATATAACGAAAATACATGATTCCAGATTTACTTTTTTGCGTGGTCAAAAAGTGGTGTATAAAGCTACCTTTATTCAAGTAATTTGATATTATATTTAAAAAAAATTGAGTAAATCTGTTTTATCTTTTTCATAAATTAAAATTATAGTCGAGTCTGGCAGTATTTAGGATAGCACTGACGGGATAAATGACTGTTCAACTTTGTCTTTTAACAGTTAATATGTAGAATACGTACTAGACAAACAAGAAATGACAGGTTTTTAGAATTATTTCATTATCATTCATATAAAACTAAACAATACATAGATCAAGACAACTTAGTCAACGATGGCCAATTTTCAAGAACTTTTTAATAAGTTTGAAAAACAGCTTTAATCATATCCCTTTTAATGTGATTGATGACGATGCTACTCGGGAAACATTGTATTGCCTCATTGTGTATCAAATACGATTGTAAAACTACGAGTTAAAAATTGATTCCGCAGAGTTTCTTTTGGAAAAGTACAGTACAGGCAACGCGGGTCCCGTGTTTCCCGCGCCTCGTCACGGTATAAACACATCGAGGTGATCGGCAAGGTGAGACAGGTATACCGCGTTCCCATCACGGTAACTCATCATCTACCTGTCCCCGCCACGGTAAAATTATCGATGGAAAAGTATCGTATAAAAGCGGGAGTTATCTCCCCGAATGAAAAATAAATTGCGTGTTTCTTTATATTTAATGATGATATCTAACCAGATTTTGACAGAGATTATAATCGAAATACTTGGAGTCTTTTTTTTTTTATTTCATAGCTATTAAATAAATTATTAAAGTACATTGTATTTAATTTAATACTTGTGCAGCAATTGCAAATAAAATATTCTCGAATACATTATCATATTTTAAGAAGGTCGTTAAATTAAAAATTGATGTAAGTATAAATATATATATATATATATATATATATATATATATATATATATATATATATATATATATATATATATATAAAGCACATCGAAATTCACTTTTGTTGGAGCTTCACCCCCGCCCCGACCGAGGCTTGAACTCACAACCTCTGGAACCCATTTTACCATTGTCGTGAGTTCAAGTTGTAGCATTAATTCAGAAGGGAAATTCTTTTCAGAAAGTTTCAGATATGTTGAATATGTCGAAAACAGCTGTGCACCGAGTTTACAGATTTTTTTGTAAACGAGGAACTGTTAAAACAGCCCCCAAAACAGGTCGAACGAAAAGTCTGAGCGATCGCGACGGAAGAAAATTTTTACGACAAGTTCAATCTAACAGGAAAGCTCCATTGGCTGATGTTACGGATAATTTCAACAACAATGAAAACAGAAATGTATCTAAAAAGACTGTGTGGCGTTTTCTAAAGAATCAGAAATAACGTCGCTGTGTTTGTAAGAAAAAAATAAGAATTTCCTCAGTAAACAGACAGAGGAGAGTAGCATGGTGTCGAGCAAAATCAGCATGGATAAACAAGTCAAATTGTTATAGGTAGTGACAACAAAGTGTATATCTTGAGAAAAAGCTACGAAGCCTTCAGGCCATAGTGTATTTCACCTGTAAAACACAAAAAACTAACCGTGATGGTGTGAGGTTGCATAACCTTTCATGGCGTCGGCACATTAAGACGCATGGATGGAAACATAAATTCAAATAAATATATTCAAATTATAGACAACAATCTATGGCCAGTTATAGCAAGACATTTTCCCGACAATAATTATATATTTCAAGATGATAATGCACCAGTTCATCGTTCTAGGGCTTCCATGGAAGACAACCATATCAATACGATGGAGTGGCCGGCGCAGAGCCCAGATATATACATTATTGAAAATTTATGGTTAAAGATAAAATCTGTGGAACAATTGTATGAAAAAATATTTTCAATTTGGACCCGTTTTAATTGTGAGACCATTCAAAATTTGTATTGATCCCTCCCTTCAAGAATCGCTGCAGTACGGAGAGCCAAGGGTTATATCACAAAATATTAAGGTACGTTTTTACAAATAAGCTTTATTTTAGATAAAAAGATGCAAAATTGTCTCCTCTTTAAAACGGATGTATTTTTTTTTTTTGGGGGGGGGGGGGGGGGGGGCTTTTATATAATACGGCCATTTTCGGTATGGAATCAAACGGGAGTATATTCCGTAAACTGCGCGACGTCGTAAATCGTTCCGATACTTTTGTCCACAGTCTGTGTGTGTGTATGTATATATATATATATATATATATATATATATATATATATATATATATATATATATATATATATATATATATATATATATATATATATATATATAAGAAGCGCTAACAAACCAACAACACTCGTTATATATAGTGTCGGATCAAAAGATACACGGTTATAAGATGAGGTATAAAGAAGCACTAAAAATAACCAACTACACGAACACTAAAGTAAAATATTGTCAATTTTTTTGGGACAACCCGTCCCTTCTTCAGGACAACAAATAAAAACTACATATGAAAGAAGAAAATCATCTACAAAACTGGCACTAAACTAAAAACTAAATAATATATAAAAACTAAATTATATATAAACACCGGATCGAAACGTGGCAACTACATCTTTGTATTTAAGATTTCAAGCCCGAGAAAGAAAAATCCCGTCCGACGCAGCGGACGGTCTGTGTAGAAGTGCTGAAAGATAACGCGAACGAATAATTTGCTAATTGTGGGTTGCTGTTAATTAAGTTGTACTAGTAAGATTATTCGTAATGAAGGTTTGTAGCGAAGACAGGCTCTGTAAAAGACCACATAAATATACATAAGAGTGTAAAACCTTATGGGAGTTGAATAAAGAAAATGAAATGGATAAAAAACAATTCAAAATAACAAAAAATAAAAATAAAACAAAAAGAACCCGTACAGATTAAACTGATTAAGGAACGAGCTAATAAGTTGAATAATTAACATGAATGATAGTTTGTACATGGGCCAAAAAGGATGATGATGGCGATATTGCTACAAAAAAATATCAGTACTTAGTTGATGTTCATTTTGGTGAAGTCACTTAATTTGTTCATGCCGTCAGAGCGGAATGACTTCAGTCTATCCATCCAAAATTTTTCTTTATTATATATATATATATATATATATATATATATATATATATATATATATATATATATATATATATATATATATATATATATATTATATGTTTTACTTTTGTATCCAATGTAATACTGTAAGTCGTTTTAATTCCACGGTGTTAAAATTTCACGATTTCTATTAAAGTATACCAATCGCAATGGTTTTAATTTCACACTGCTTAAAAATCAATTGATCAAGAATATTAGCATTGAAACGTATTTGAAATGATAGTATTCAAGATGGGTTTAATATCGCGGGAAAATATTAAATCGCGAACATAGTGAAATTAAAACCATCGTGATTATTTGCCAATCTACAGTACCAGTATAACAGCATTTATGTTGTAGACATATAACAAATGTCCATAGTGTCATGTATGAATTATAGCAAAAGTCATTTTAAATTCTTTTTCAACGTTTTCTAGCTACAGTATTTAAAGTTCATTTTTACATCAATGAACATGTTCTGATATACAATCATGGAACTAGAGGTATTTTGGGTACTTCATATCATCCTGCGTTTTGCTTTTCTCTGAATTTAAAGTATCGCTATGCCATGTACGAAACAGCAACAAATAAAACCACTGAAGAATCATCTTTAACAATGTATAAACTATCTATGTACAAAATTTCAAAAGGAAATATGTGACAATAACAAATAAAGGTTTAGTTCTTGTACGCACTATCCTTTATGGAGAAAATTGTAATGCTAAAAATGTTGTTTAATCATTCTCTTTAATTTTTAAACCTTAATAATCGATAAAACATGACAAACAGTTTATTGATAAATCAGATATATTATAAGTTTTCAAGCAGCGTACAAATATTTCACAGCATCTTTGTCACGACAGCCGTCGTGTGTCTAACCAGTCAAGCAATGAGAACAACAATAAGTATTTACAATCTTTATCTATATATAAAATCAATAAATTTACAAATATACACATTCACACACACACAAAATATTAAAAAAAAAATGTTTCTAATATCTGATTCGTCAATGTCCTATGGTGGTATATTGGACAGCAGTGTCCCTCCAGTGTTCCTCCAATGTGTCCTCCTTCGGTACCACGTCCTAAGATGACGGCTTCCGTCCACCGGCTTCCAGCGTAGTAAGTGAATACTCGAAGGAGGTTGCACGGGTGGTAAGATGTTCAATACCGGAACACTGGTGACTATGGCCGAATCATCACTGGGACATTGCTGGAGCCTTGCTGGAACCTTTTAATAATATATAAATAACAATATTTTCAATTAAACGTTTCACTTTCACAATATACTTATTTACCTAATTACCGCAACTGCACGCCATACAATCACACCGAACAATACTCGCTCTACAAAACCGTTAAGTGTATTAGACCCCTCAACGTATCAAACACAGTCACAGTTAAGCGTATAAGACCTCTTAACGTGCAATATAGTTAAGTGTATAAGACCCCTTAACATTACAAAACAGTCAATGTATGACCAAAAACGCCGTATAAGACTACGAAATAGAAACTCACAAATAAACTAGCAAACCACGCTTGTCACACAAACGCACCATAACTCTACGGTAAATAAACAAGTATGTAAAACGTTAACACGAAAATACTATCGAACACGTATAAGAACAGTTACCTAAAGTCTTAAATATTATAAACAAGACTAAAGTATATGGAAAAACGAACTTACCCCTAATGGAGATGGTTACCGTAAAAAATACACTTAGCTATACATCGTGTTACTACTGCAGTGCGTGCTAATGGACCCCGGCTCACTGACCAAAACATGGGTATTTATAGCATCATAGTAAACAAATAGAACAGTCCGAGTATAGTCCAATATTGACCAATACCTGAATTGATAAAATTGAGGCACCAAAAAGGATATGAACATAGAATAAAAATCAGAGGTACCCTATAGGAAAATAGTAAGAATGAATAAATCTATTGATTGTGACAATCTTTAAAACATTAACCAAGTGGCTGAATTTCAACCCCATCTATTTCATTGTTTATTTCAAATCACATGTGTACACAATACCCTCAATTGTACGCTTACAACACATTGAATATTGATTTTTTTTTTATTTTTTTGGTAAAATGCAATGCTATTCCAATTTTAGGTCTTTTAAATTCGGAGTCTGTTTATGTTTGTGTATTATTAATTGTCTGTTTTGGTTTCATACTAATTTTACAGGTAGCGTGTGCAAAGGGGTGTTCTTATATTTAAAATAGATGAAGTTCTAGACGCATCTAATAATTTGAAAATATTTTTATTTTTTAGATTGTAAGGATATGCCATAAACTAATTTGTATTCAGTATTATTTAAGTCGTAGGAATATTTTTATCAGTTAAGCTTCTTATTCAGAATATCCAAAAGTTACCCGAATACACCCCTGTCGAAGCCGCTATTTTAAAGTTAAATATTTTGACATAGATCTAACTTGTTTTTTTTAAAACTTATCTTCTCTCTGTTGATAATAAACAACCAAATTTTAACATTGTAATTTACATATTGTACAACCAAGTTGTGAAAAGTGATTCGGAATATCCCAATCGACTGTATTTGTATTAAAAGTTTTGTGGCAAAATCACACTATCATATACATTCTAACGGCGTAAAATATTATGCATACAAGTTTAAAATCCATGAATAAAATCACTTCATATATGAAGGTATTCAATTTTGATTGAGACTACACATAAAGTTTATATTCACTTTAGAAAAATCATTTGTTAATTGGAGATAAAACTGAGTAATGTCAATAAAAAAGGATTAGCTTATTTTCAGGCCACTGAATAGTACGTCAAAATAGCACATTGAAATAAAAAATATATCACAAACATTATATAGCAAAATTAAATTGAAAATGCTAATAAAATAACGACAATATCCTTCTTTGCGACGTTTAATGTACATACACTACAACTGAATATCCAGTAACAGAATTCTATTTTACGCGTTTAGATATTTTGTTATATGGAGTTGCCTCCAAAATAAACAGGTAACAATCCATAATTGAAATTTAACTAAATATATAAATAGGCTTGAACAAATGTTCAAGGAGGTGTAATAAAAAATGACGTCAAGCTTCAATTGGCCTACAAACAGAATAGTCTAGTATTCTTCTTAACCACCATATGAGTTGTTTTGCATAAGTATGTATTAATACATAATATATGCTCATGCAACTCACAAATACGTTCGAAGTTGATTATTAAACTATTTAGCGGAATCTACTTTCAAAACAAGTACGTTTTAAATCCGCTTGGTACAAATTCTTTAAAAAAATATGCCCAGTTTCTTGCTAGGAAGACCTTTCAATATGGCAATAAGAAAGGGCAATGGTTTTTAATCATGCATTCACGATTCCTTTTGCTTTCAGTTCTTCTTTTACACGAGAAAGGTAGTCCTCATCTGGATATCCAAATCTATTATAAATGAAAACCATTTTAAAAATCTATTTAATGCATAGGGTATAAAACTTCGACCTTTTTAATGTAAATATTATGATGCAAATGTATGGTGTATTATTTTCTCCAAGTCAACGCCTGTTTTTGCTTTGCTCATAAGTGCAAAATAATATAACACTAATTATGCAAACAAATG
This sequence comes from Magallana angulata, assembly GCF_025612915.1. Lineage (NCBI taxonomy): Eukaryota > Metazoa > Mollusca > Bivalvia > Ostreida > Ostreidae > Magallana > Magallana angulata. The sequence goes on from NC_069114.1 coordinate 41,601,362, forward strand.
TAACTCTTAAACAAAAGAATGCACTTCAATGAACATTCAGCCCCCTCCCCCCCCCCCCCAAAAAAAAAACCCCCCTGAAATAAAAACAATTGACTTATATTTTCTCTATGCATTGATACCCTTTAGTTCAACAGTAAATGACATGTGGATAATAATCACACTATATTAAACATCTGTTATATCACCTTATTTTTTTCTATAGCAGTTACTATTTTTGTTTTTCACTGTCCTCAGTCAAGTTTCATTTCACATAAAACAAATTATAATCGCCAGTAAAGACAAATAGAAGACGCGTCAAGACAATATATATACCACCTATATTACGTAACCCACATATTCTACATTTAATGAAACATTCCGTACATAGTGTGTCCTTTGATAATACCAATTTCAGAGAGTGGTCATTCAAATCCAAAGGCTTCACCTATTATTTAACTCACTATTGACCAAATGCACTAGTGGAAATGAAATGAAAATAAGTAAATAGTATTAATAAAAGGAAATATCTTAAAAGACACCACAAAACAGTGGATGTTTTTTGGCACGAAACACGCCTGCCCAGTTTACCTTTCTGGTCCCCCATCACGTCTGGTCTTATGGTGAATATCGTTCCAAGTTACAACACCCTCTTTTCCTGTGGTCCTTGATACACCAATAGTAAACACCAGCCTTTGTTTAAAGGCTTGTTCCAGTAAGTGGAGAACTTCTTGGCCTTCACTGTTGTCGGGTAGGTATGCCTGTCGCTCCATCCCAGTAAACGGCTCACCTGGATTTGGATGACACTCCTATAAAGAAAGCACTCATTCAATCTCTATGTTTTTATAGTTGTGATGTTACAGAAAAGGTGGCTCTATATTTGCTTGAAATCAGGAATTTGCATACATACTTCTTGCTGTCCATTTGGAAACACGTAGTTGATAATAAAAGTCTCTGTTCTGGGATAACCTGGAAGAGATCTTTTATCTTTAAAAATATGAGCTTCTCCGTTCAAAGGTTGGCTGCCGTACAGTTCCCCATATACAGTATTGCAAACAGGGCAAGCTGGTTTCATCGTGAAATATTCGAAGATGCATTCCTCACAAAAACAATGGTGACATTTCGTAAATGCAACAGGCTTAGTCATTTCATCAAGACATATAATGCAGACACCTTCGTTGTGTCCAGCAACTGGTTTTATTATATCATTCAATATAACCGTCTGCTCCCTTGGCAGTACTCTCCAATTGTAGATATATTTGAGAGTCTTGGAGTCAAACTTTGATACTTTTGTATTTGCACCACCACTTTTAGACAACGGGTGGTTGGAATCCATCGGACGTATATTTGTTATAAGCATTTGGGTAAATTCATCTCGCATGTTGACAAGGTGGATTTGTGTGATGTGGTTAGGACCGAAGATGGCAAATTTCGCAATCGCTTCCAGCATCAGAGTACAGAGATTCTGAATGGAATGTTGGTCCTGAAGTGTACCTTTAATGTAACAAATATATTAACAAAGAAAACAACTAAACGTTTCTATTGTTTGTCAAATGAAAATGGTGAATGAATATGTATGTTACCTGCTCCAAGAAGTGGCAAAACGATTGAACAAAATCCCTTTGTTTTCTTGGTCCGTACTAATTGTTCAGAACGTGCATCCATTTCTCTTAAGATTGAGTATATACAACTATTGTATTGCATCTTGCATGCTTGAGATAATGGACGCGTTCTCGAAAAGGCAACAATAATAGCATGACAGATTGTTTTAAAGTTTGTATTGTATCCTGGTGATATAATGGTCGTAAATTGTGGATAAGGCGCGTTTTTTCGTAAGCTATTGTGCTCATTTGCATATGTCGTCCCTCCTTTGGATAAAAGAGTGGCTGCTATCCCACCCTTCCCAGTGAAATGGGGATTCTCGCAAGAAACTGCAACATCTATGCCCTCTAATGATCCCAAATCTTGTGTGTAAATAAAAACACGAACTTTTTTTATATCTTTTGTGAAATGATCGGGGTTAACATGTCCCTCAGAGTTGGCATTGACTGATTTTGCACTTGATATTTTTTCCATGTTTTGGTCTTTTAAAGTCTGTTTCGAAGAATTTGAATTTTGTGCATCAGTTAAACTCTTTTTCTTTGGGACTGATTCTTGCTTTTCGTGATTTGAAACTAACCAGGATGGATCCATGACCTTTTCCATGGTGAGATATTGGTTAAACGTTTCATGAACTGCAACCAGGACATCTGGTGATAAGTCAACAATGTGTAGCTCTTGGAGAGAGCCAAACGTATTGCGCCTACTGAAATCAAACGCACCTTTTAAATACATGGCTGCGCACAGAGATTTTGGAACTTTGAAAATGCCTATAAAAAATGGTTAAATTATTATGACATATATAATTATAACATTTATCTTGTTTATTATTTTATTAAGGATTTATAACTACGTCTCATAAAAATAAAGCAAAACGTTATAATTGGTATACCTGAACTTATGGTAGGCATGGCAACTGTTCTGACTCTACATTCTTTAGCTTTTTCCAAAAGATTTGTAATTGTTTTTGCCAAATCGTTCAAACACTTTACTTTATCCTTGTAATCCCACCAAGCTGGTCCGACAACATGAATAATTTTCTTAAACTTTAGCTTTCCGGAACTAGATGCAAAGGCTTTTGATACAGCCAGTGATTTATTTTTCTTTATATAATCTTTGCATTCTCTTGTCATATCTGGACCTGCTCTTTTTGCAATGGCCTCGGCTACACCTGCTCCATGTGACAGTTTGTCGTTTGCAGCATTGACGATAGCGTCAACATTAGTTTCTAATAGATCATGTTTGTATATTTTTATTTTAAATCCCTCGGGAGAAACTATCTCTACCCTATCCGGAAATGAAAACGCTTTCGATACCGTTTCTTTCACAACTGAAGATGTCTCATCTTTGATGTTACAAACATCACCTTTTACACTGATCTCTTTGTCTTCTAATTGTCTATCTTTCATTTTGTTTGCCGACTCTGTGTCATCATTAGACATTGTGTGATTTAATTTCTTTCTTCCTATCGTACTTTCTTTCTTTGATTTTGAGTCAGACTTTACCATAGACTTGTCTTGTACACCCTCTTCTAAATTCTGTCTTTTTTCATCCTCGTGTTCAGCAACGCTGTTATTCTTTTGTTCCTCCGAGTTTCCTTCTTTGATTTTATGATCATGCTGACAGAGGGTCCCCGATCCGTTAATTTGATCATGCTTTGCTTCGGCTTGAGTTTTAACTTTTTCATTTTTATCTTCATTCTTGGGCAATTTACTTTGGTCTGCAATTTCAGTGGTTGTACTTTCCAACTGAACTGGAACCTTAATTTCTTGTCCTTCCGTTATTTCACTGCGTTCACTTGCCATTTTGTTATATTTTTCATCTGCATTTTTCAATGCCTCTTGTGTGGGTGCACAGAGAACGCGGCTCGTTTGATCTTCAGATAGTTCAGACGTGACATCACCATTGCTGCATATCGTCCTCATGGCTTTGTCAGCCATGTCTTTTTCTTTAGAATCCTTGCCAGAATAGAGCTCTGTTTCTTGATTTTTTTTCTGAGACATTTCTGATGAATCGTTTGCTTTCTTTTTGTTGTCTGCAATTTAAAACTTTTAAAAGCATTTCTCGAAACTTCATATGTCTTTTGTTAATTTACTAGACTTATCAAATTAACAAACGCAAAACCAATTTTGTTTTCCATAACTAATATATAGATCGAAATGTTTAAAAATTTTGTTAATTTTTATACATTGATCTACAACAGAAATTCTACAGCAAAAAATCTTGGTGCATTTTTTTCCCTTTGAAAATTATTTCCGTTTCAAAGAATTACAG
>NC_069114.1:41605710-41625084 GCF_025612915.1 Magallana angulata
TTCCTCAACTCTCCATGGCTTGTCTCATATCTCAGGGCGAAGAACGTGTACCCGGGGGTAAGAAGATATTTTTTGAAATTATTTATAAACTGTGCAATATAAGTTGTGTTCGTATGTTCCCGAAAATAAGGCAACTTTTTTTTTGGTCCTCTCTGTCTTTCTCTTCGTCATTCTATCTGCAAAATTTGAATTTTGAACCATACGTAACTTTAAAAGCCAAACTGAAATACTAGTATTGCAATAACTCTTTTTTATACTTATAGAGTTATATGGTTTATGCTGGTAATGGCCATGGGTATTTCACTCACAATGACATTGTATGACCTCAAGGAACAGTATTTCTCGTACCCAACGTTAACCATGCTCAATATCAAGATGTCGCATGAACTAGAATTCCCTGCAGTCACCCTGTGTAACATCAGCCCATACAAGATGTCCAAGCTGAATCCCGACGAAGCCATGCTGGATTACCTGAAGAGAGAAAGCAACATGGGTTCCTTTATGCCTCCAATGAACTTCAGCGATTCAAAGTATAAACTGCTTTTTAAAAACGTGGAAGAAGACTGGTTGTTCAATGTTAGCTTCAGCATCAAGGATTTGTTTATTGCATGCAAGTGGAAAGAAACACTGTACTTCGACTGTACTAAGTTGTTTATTCCTTATAAGACTGAGTGGGGACTCTGTTTCTCTTTTAACGGATTAGACTCGCCCGAGATCCATAAAATTGGTTATGTTGGGAGTATTCTGGGATTATCTTTTTACATCCACGTAAATCAAAGTGATTATGTCTATGCCAGGAACATGGGGGCGGGGCTGAAGGTCAGTACAGCAAACTCGTGTCTCCGTACAGCGTGTATCAATTCTTTTTATACGTGTACATGTATTTATTCTATTTATTTGAACCTTTTGTACAGATTCGAGACGATATAAGTGATATATGTAACAATAAGTGTTTTGTTTTGTCGAGGACCTAAAGTTTGATAAGTAAACAAACGTTTGTGTAGAAAATCAGTTCAAATAACGTTACGTCCGCCATGTTGCGCTGTAAATTTTGACGCTTGCCTTTTAAAGAAATTAGTAAGGCAGCCACGTGACGCGTTTCATCCAATGATGTCGCGACATTCTAGTCCGAGGCAAAACAAAGTTAGATATCAAGAAATTAAGAAGTCGGCTCATTTCATTTTCAAAATTTCTCTGTTTGCTTGTTGTTTTTAATAAAACCCTCTTTCAGATCGTTCTCCACGCCCACAACGAGGAGCCGAACGTGATGGACTCCGGTTACCTGGTGCCCCCGGGGACCACCACGTACATCCCCATAGAACGCAAGGAGGTACAGTCAAATCTTTAATCGTTCTGTTTGCGTCCTGCTCAAGACCTTAATACCTGCAAGAATATACATCTACCGTATATTCTGCCTTATTTCTTTAGAAATTTGATTACGTTCTGAATCATTAATTAGAACCCTTTGAACAAGAACCTGGGCTTTGGGTACAGTAGTTGTGTCCAACGGCAATGTGACGTGGGCCTGGTTATTTCAATGCTGGCCACTCAGCCATGGCTCTTTGAAATCAACAAACTCCCATTTTTAACTTGTTTTGACGCAAAAAATAGATAGGTACGTCCTACTGAAAGTCCAAGGCCTTGTAAAAATGGTTCTAAGTGAATTTCGCTAACGTGGGCTATGTGATTTATTCGCGATGCTAGCATCCCCGTGAACCACCAAAGTAAACATTTTTTAATGGTTTTTATGGTAAATGTCTTTGTTGTTGTAGTACAAATTTCTCTCCAGTCCTTTCAAAGCTTTCGGCAAGGAGTATTGTTTGGACACGGAGAGTGCTGGGTTCCAGAACCACCTGAAGCACCACCGGCTGTATAGTTACAGCGGGTGTCTCAGAGAGTGCAAGGAGAGATTCGCCTTCCAGAAATGTCAATGTCGGAATCATCATGATCTAGGTAAGACATCTCATCAACTCACTTATTTTAAAGTTCAATTGAGTAATTCTGATACGATCATAGGGTTTTCTATATTAAAAATGATTTGAATATATAGATAACCCGCTGAGGTCAAAGTTGGACCTTGTTGCTAAGGTGAGCTATGTGATCGAAGGGTCCCTTGTTGTAAGAGACGGTGGTGGATACTTTCTTTTTATCGAATAACTACGGGTTGATATGCATAAGAAATGATAACCCATCTAAATGTCTCTTGTGTATTGAGTTTTTGAAAGTATCGTCACAATGCATTTGTAAAAAAAAATGTATGTGCTGATACTGTCATCATCAATAGTTATTAATATCAATAGGTGATGCGGAGCCAATCTGCTCCATAGAGAGAGATTACAACTGCCACAAGCCAGCCAGAGGTAAATGCTTACTTTTATAATCATATCATCTGCCCAAACGGTTTTCGAAACATGTGAAATTACAATATATTTAAACATCAACGAGGCCTGATCATGCCCTTTGCACTTGGTGATTTTTAAGACAAAAGAAATAAATTCAACCCGTCATTTAGTCCATAATACATTGCCAGCACAAACTATACCACACTCCTCATTGCATAGTTAACTTAATTGCGAGGATCCCCGAAAGTTCTGTGCATAATAATATTTTTATAGAACACATATGGTCAATTTGAGTCTTCTTAGTAATGATTATCAGTCTATAGTATAATAAAAGAAATCTAATAAAATTGCAATTTGATAAAACTCATATGAAAGCTTCGATATTATGTGCTTTTTAAAAAAATTAAATTTAAATTGTCCAAAACCAAGTTGAGCTTTCTTATAAAACTTTTTTTTATCGCACTTTATATACTATGATTCATCTTTTAAACATTTCAATTTTCCTTAAAGAGGAGTTCAACGGGAACGTCACCCTGCAGGCCGCCTGTGGCTGTTCCGTCCCGTGCTCCCTAACAGAATACACCACCCGTATATCGCACGCCACCTTTCCCGCCAGCCTGTACGAGAACTGGATCAAAGAAAATTTTGGGTACACAAGTATACGGTAAACTGACCGGAATTTAACAATTACTTGTTTTGAAACCATTGGATATTCAAAAGATGTATAATAAAGCTTTGACTTTGTTCAAGTTATGCACACAACAATGCTTCAGTAAGGCATTTCTAATAGGAAACCAAAATTTGAGTGTCAGTCGTTGATTTACGAAGCTTTTAATTCTTTGCTATGTATTTTATTTACATTTTGAAGTGAAAATTCCAATTTAAGACCTAAAATGAATGTGTAATCGTTAGCAACTGTTTGATTATTGGACAAATTAGAAGATATACAAAAAAGCTTGAAAAAAAGTTTTTACTGGTATTAAATTGAACCTATGTAAACAAAAACAAGGCACGAGCCTTGTTTACATGACAAAGAACTGTGAGCCCTGTGGCTTTTTTATAACTCAACGACTGACTCTCAAATTTCATTTTGTCAGAAAATGTTTAGAAATGCATTCCTAAAGCATTGTAAATAATAAAAACAGAAAAATAGAACTTGACCAAAAATCATGACCATGCCCCTTTAATGTATGTGTGCTGCTTTAATATTCTAATTGATGAATGCATTCAATAAACCAATGCTTGACACTTGAGACCATGAATACAACAATTTACTTGATGTATCCTTATCTATAAGGTGTATTTATAAATACCTAAAAGATTCGAGAACCGTTGATCTCTTATCAACTTAAAGTTCACAATAAAACAAGTTCTTATTTCTTACAAATATCAATGCACGTTTTTGTGTTCTATAAGGAGTGTTGCCTTCAGCGTCGGCAAGGTTAACAAAAAATGAGTGATCACACAGTATGATTCAGATGTTAAAGATACTAGACAGTCCTTTTTCAAACGTAAGGGGGGGGGGGGGGTGGAACTCGTATCATTTTTTACAAATATTATTTCTAGTTATATGCCGACATTAATTACGAGCTATACAAACAACATTTTTACTCTATACGGAGAATGCTTTTTGGGGTTTATTTTTTACATTTGCTCGGGATCAATTACAACGCAATTGGAATACAGAATATCACATTGAAATATTTAAAAGGGGGTTTTGTAGGAATCTGAAGCAGACAATTTAGAATGATGATATTTTGTTCTCCAGGGAAAATATCATGGAAGTGAGACTTTATTATGAGAGCCTAGTGTATAAAACCTTCGAAAAAGTGCAGAAAATCACCTTTATTGATATTCTAGGTAAGTCTCTCTCTCTCTCTCTCTCTCTCTCTCTCTCTCTCTCTCTCTCTCCATGAAATTTTATGTTTTGTCAGTGATGCTTTTTTCTATTCTTCGTCTTCCAAAGAACAGACTTTGGCGGTTAATATTTTGTTAAAATATAGATCTAATATCGATTGCATGACTGTTTTTACCTATGACCAGCGTCAATAGGCGGACAGATGGGTATATTCCTGGGGGCCAGCGTCCTGACCTTGTCAGAGCTAATGGAGGTCATGGTCATGTCCATCGTTGTCCTTCTCCAAAAGATGTTTCGTCCGACGAGCCTGGCACCAATGCCTGTATCACCCGCCAAGAATAACCAATAGATGCAACTTCGGGCGATATCCGAAAATCCATGATCTATTCACAGTAACATTATCACGCACTAACGTTTTGGCGCTTAGTACAAGTAGTTTTGGTCATTGCAACTTATTATAGAGCTATTATCATTCCATTCCCTTACCTTCTAAAACTTGGTTCAGCATATTTATACACATGTTGGTATGTAAATTGTATATATTTTATGTAAATTGTATATATTATATGTAAAACTTAATTGTTTTCGCATCGTGATTTCATGTACTTATAATGAAATTATATCAATTAAATATGATCTAAACTATCATGATTTTTGTTGTCTGTTGTAATTTATTAAAAATCAGGAATTAGTTTCGGAGGATGGAAACACTCACAAATTCGAATATCCCTCGGCCTTTCGGTCAATGCGAGATACAGCCTGACGGAAACTCACCTAAAACAAAGGTTCTAGTTAGCTCCCTTGTCTGTCATTCGTTTTTTTTAAACTATGAAAATTTTCTACTTTTTCTCAAAAACTACTGTGCAAATTTTTTACATGCACCTCTGCCTATCACAAGACATGTACATGTATAGAAAAAAATATCTTTGAAGAAAATCTATAAGCTATTATTTGTGATATAATACCGGTATGACAGAATACTATTTTGAAAAAAAATATTATAAATATTCTAAATTAAACTTAGTAAAGTTTTTAATGTAAAAACTCCCGTATTTTGAAGTAATCTGTTGTTATTTTACCATGATCATTTATGACAGTGTATTGAATGTCTGTATTTCGACACAGGAAGTCGTGATCGGCACACTTTTCCCTCATAAATATTTTTCATTTTATTAATTTCGGGGCGGCGGGCAAATTCTCAATTGGGGGGGGGGGGGGGGAGACTTCTGTTTAACCAATTTTTTTTCCCTTCAGAAATACGATAAATAAAAATAATTTACAAGTGTAGGTTTATCTCATATTAATACATTTATATGAATATTTTATTAAAAGGGCAGGAGGAACATAAACTTCCTACATAATTACAAATAATCTTAATCGAAGAGTAGAGATCAATAATCCAAAGGGAACGCTAGTTATATCACTACGTGTATATAATTCGGTATCTCCTTGCCAATAATTCATTTTTAATTTGAAGAGCGTGCCTTGTATATTACTTTATTACCTAATCAAAGGGATTTTGTTGTTTTATTACATATTTGCGTCTATTTTGAACTGCCGGTCAATAGACTGCGATCTATTAGACCGCCGGTCAATAGTCTTCGATCTATTGGAGCGCCGGTCAATAGACTGCGATCTATTGACCGCCGGTCAATAGACTGCGATCTATTGGACCGGCAACGTATTTCAGAACGCTGGTATGTTAATGTTACATCCTTTCGATAGTTCTCATGGAATGTATATTCCTTTACATAGATGCTGTTTTTAGTACTTGGTGAAACCAAATTCAATGTTATCAAAATGGAGTATCAAATAAGCAATAGTTTTAAAGCCTGATATAAGGTAAAAGACTACATGTATTTAAAATCTAATAGGTTGAAGATTCCCCCTTCTTTGTGTAAACTATTAAATTGAGATGTTGTAATGCATGCAACAGGTTTTGTGCATGTAAAAGATGAAAAAAAAAAATCTTAGTATATTGCATAATGGCACGAAAATCATCTGCAATATGCAAATTGTAAGCCCCGAAAAATAAAAAAGGAATTAGGTAATAAAACAATTATTTAACGCTTGAACAGTCAATAGACCAGAATTTTTCCCTTGGTGCAGGGAACAGCTCAGTATGATATATTGCCCTCGGCCGTTGGCCTCGGGCAATAGATCATACTGAGCTGTTCCCTGCACCTCGGGAAAAATATCCTGGTCTATTGACTGCTAAAGCATTAAATAATTGTATACTGTCATTGGGGTTAATGCATCGTCGGATACCCACGGGTGATCGCGTCTTTTAAGTTAAAGACGCGATCACCCGTAGGTATCCGACGATGGGGTTAATGATACATCACTATATGTGTGTTTACTGATAAGGTTTTAATCAAAGTGGTCAAACATATCAAACTCAGTATGTTTTATGACAGGGTTTCGTTATTTTAGGTAAATGATTTTCGTTTCCATGTAATAATTTATATTACTTTAAAATGATAATTTATCACTCTTGTAAAAAATCAGAAATGTTATGCGGAACGTTAAATTACTTCCAACCTATTAAATCATGCACTAAGAAATCACATTGAAGTTTGATGATATATGAAGTAAATGCTTCATAGGTGTTTTAAACATGCAACGAAGCAGAAAGAATTTATATATAGCTGACAATCAAAAGGTAAGTGTTATCTTTAAATTCAAGTTCCACTAAATCTAAGAAAAATCCGAAACGTCTTGGGATTTATTTCATGCATTTTAACACTTTGTCAAATTCCGAGGAGCACCCCCCCCCCCCTCCAAAAAAACAAAACAAAAAAAACAAACAAACAAACAAAACAACATCTAAATCCGCCACTCTCTCATTGATCAACTACAAATGAGAGTGCAAACCCCTTTGAAAACATACATAAGTATCCACCCGATCAAATCCATAAAAGTCCTTCATAAAGTATACATACTCGTGTTTAAAAAAAAATAGGGGGGGGGGGGGGTTGTTTAACATGAAATTGTTGAAATGGCGTATATTAAACGTTAATGAATTACATATAGCAAAGTAATGGGATACATAATTTCCTTCATATCCAAAACTTGATAGAATTTGTACAAAGGTATAATTTATCTTTACTCAGAGATATGTGATGACTAACGAAGAAGTAGGCCTACGTGTATGTATGAAATATTTCGTGGGTCGAAACTTCGTAGGTCGAATCATAGTGGGTCGAAACGTCGAGTTACCTGCCGGTGAGGAGAATTTTCAAGATGGCTACGATCGGTCTTCTACGGGCTTGCAGGGGTAAAACATAGCTAATTTCGTAACAACTGCCTATTGATTTCGTGATTTGTTATTGATATTTTTATGATAGATAGGTGAAGTCATGTTTACTGAGTATGTCAGGTGTTTTTATTCAGTGATTACGTAAAGTGCGCAAAAATGTTCTATGCAAGGTCACGAAATATTTATTATAAAATTCACCCCTTCTTCCTTATGCAGATTTAATACAGTATATGATAAATGTTGTCTTATGGTTATCCTTACGTTATATACCTTAGAAATTTTAACTTTTCTAAAATGTCTTTAATTGTAGGCTTATACACGTACTTGCATGATATCTGCTGATTTATAAATAAAAAGGTCTACAAGTTGCAATAAATATTTTATACTCTGGCTGTTCTTTATAGAACTTTTGAAATTTGAATAGTTATAAAACTATCTGGTACATGTAATTTCTTAGTGAGAAACTGCAGACCAATTTAACCTTTTCTTTCAATGAAATCATTTGATTCAAATGATTTATTACTTTTTTTAAATCTTCCTGTTTTAGTTTTCAGGCATGGAGATGCATAGTAATGTTTTTTTATCCCTGAGAATTCAGTTTTTTTAACTTTAAAATGTTTGATATTTAAATTTATTTTTTCAGGAAAAGGATGCTTATTTGTAAAGAACAGCATGTTTCAACAGACACTTCCTACCAGTCTTCAGAACAGTCTTGTCACCAAACATTTCTCCCTGACCTCAGTGGCGAGTAGTAATGCTGTAGTTGAATTCTTCAGAGCCAGAAATTTTAGAGCAAAGAGAGGTCCATTTAGACCAGGTAACCTTAGATGAATTCAAAAAATGGATGTTGTCAAGAGCAAACAAAATACATGTCAGTAATCAAATGTACATAAAATATTGATAAAATCCCCAGTATATATTAAGCTTTCAAAATATATGTACAATAGATAAAGTTGATGTTTGTGAGAACCAGCTTTTATACAGGTTTCTTTTGACTTATATTTTGGTACATCTTGTTTGTCTCTCCATCCATTTGTGTTTCCATCTTTTAATATACACCATGCAAATGACCAGTTTACAAAAGAAAGGTTGGTTAACTTCTTCATGTTCTGTTGCATTTCATATCAGCATACATATCAACCCCAATATATAAATCTTTAGAAATAGGACCATGTGAATAAATATATAGACTGTGTACCAGTACTAGTAATGAAGTGTTTCACGTAATTTATGTACCGGTATATTATTTTAGAGGAAAAAAGAGGTGACCACAAGATGATGGCGTCTACCCACTGGAAGATTGAGCGAGTACTGGCTGTCAGTATGCTGGGGGTCATGCCAGCCTGTCTGTTTGTACAGGGACCCATAATGGACACCCTCCTCTCAATAACAGTCCTCCTCCATGGTTTCTGGTAAGGAAACATGTTTCATAAAATTAAGTGTATACTGTAAACCAACTTTTATTTGCGACGACTTTATTTCGCAATTTACTTCTGATAAACTGGTTCGCAACGACTAATGTTCACGACCAAGCCTTTTCCAGACCAGTCTTGCTATAACAACCATACAACAATGAATGTTTTGTGGAATTATTCGCAAAAACAATGTCCTTGCGAGCCTTGCGAATATTTCTCGCACGCGAATAAAAGTTGGTTTACAGTTTTCAGTTCCCCTTTGAGTAAGAGGGCATGTTGGTTCAGCGATAGTATATTTGTTGTTTGATTAAGGTGTTTGTAATGACAAATTGATGACCCTTTTTAGTTTGACAGTCAAAAGATTACCTTATGGAATATTAGGTTGAAAGCGAAAGGTCAGGTGGTTAACTGCTTAGCCTTCAATCATTGTCCAAGCTATATCGGCCATTGAGGCTTAGTTCATAGTTTTTCTGTTAGTACCGTTAAAGGTGTAGGATTTGTTATGAACAGATGGCACTCTTGTTATTCCTCTAATATGGCTCAGGATTAAAAGAGAAAGTTGCAGGTCCTTTTTATGTAACTTCAAAACCTTAGTAATGAATTTTCTTTTCCTCTATATTTCTATTCAAATCTGCCATTAACATTTTTAATTTTCATGACGTTTGTTGCCCTTATACAAACCCTTTCCTTGACTTAAGTGTATTTTGCTGTTTATAGTTTTGTCTGTTGATGAATCCACTCAGTGTTAAAGAGATAAGGTTTGACTGTACCTCAAATAATTGGCGGACATTTTATTTTTGCAGGGGTGTTGATGGGGTACTGACTGACTATTTAGAGAAATTTGTTCCGTGGATTCACTATCCCTGGTACCTCCTGACCATTGCTGGACTCGCAGGACTTATATATTTCAATTACAATGATGTCGGAGTGTGTGAAGCCATTAAGATGGTGTGGAAATTGTAAATCTTAAAAGATAGACACTGCTTTTGCTTGTTCTTGTTTCTATTGTAAATCCCAGGAAAGGAGAAGTGTATAATAGAAACTTCTAGTACTGTAAGAAACACTGTACAAAATTTGCTGTACTTTTGTCACCAAGATAGCTCTGATTATATCAGAACTTCTGTTCCTACATTATTGTGTATTTTGTTATACCCATAACATTGGAAATCCTTACAGCTGTGAAAAAGTAAAATGAATAGATAAACGGTTACTGAATATGTGTGCCATTTTGTTTCAAATTGAAAGTTGAACTCACTGAGTTCAAGTAGGACATATCGGATCATTTTTCCAAAAAGTTCTGCTTTATAGTGTTATTATGAATAATAATAAAATGTTTGAATGCATCCAGATCCTCCAATACCTGGACTTTAGACCTAGTGTTTAACATCTGTTGATACCAAAAAAATATGTGTACATGTGCATATGGATGCCATATATATGTACGTCATATAATGGTAAAATTTGTTTCTATGAATCTGCAGTTTTCAATAATATATGAGAAATTTTTCAACTTTGCTTGAAGTTACGGACATAATATTTAATAAATATTAATATATTTATTGAGATCTGTTGTTGTTTATTCGAAAAATTCAAAAAAGTTCCCTAAAAATTGTGTTGAGAACTACCAAAAAGTTATTTTGAAAACTTGTGATGAACAAAAGATGATATATACCTGTTCTGGAAATGGTGCGATTCTTGGGCTACATGTACGATTATTTTTACCTTTTGTTGAACAACCATCGTAAGTTATCGGCCCCTGTTTATGTACCCTTCTATAGAACATGAAGCCCTAACAACAAATATAGATTATTATTAAAACACAGGTTTTCTTTATACAGACCCCGACACATCTGTCACCGCAGTCCAAGCTATAGTCTTGTCATCGATTGTCGATATGTCGCCACGTCTAAAAGTTTAGAAATGTTCAAAGAAAAAGCTAACACCGTGAATATAATTTCATAATGATTCGAAGGAAGGCCAAGGAATACGGTGGTTCCAGTCTAGAACTCGGTGGTGCTACTAACCTGATAAAATATGTCCCAATGAAGCGGCGGATGTCTGTAAACATCGTCAGATACCTCATCTTGATATTGCTTGGAGTAATACTTCATGCTGGATATAAACTGATGTTCAACGTACGTATTACAATTACACAGGACGTTATTATTTCTGGTGATTTTCTCGTATTATAGTTTGATTATATGGTCCTTTATGGTTGAACATGATTAAGGATAAATTGTGTTGTATATATTCTATAAAACAATTAACATTTACTTACTCATTATAATATAAGAACATTTCTGTATCTATCATATTTAAAATATTAAAACATATGATTAAAGTTTATTGATATTTCTCAAGTTTATTAGGTACGTAAATTTGATATTTTTATATGTTTTATTGGGACATTAGTTTATTACATTGGAATTCAAATGAAAACATTGCATATGTAAGTAAATCTGAACACCCATATCTGAAATTAATCAATGTATTTATTTGTTAACTATATTTTTTAAACATGTACATTTAACATTCACTTCCTCACATCTTGTTGAAGTCAAATTCAGAGCGTGAGTACGCCGGAAGTCCCTCTGATGACGTACTGAACGATGACGTTGCCGAAACTACAGAAGGCGGTTTCAAGGACAGTCAAAATCTTGCGTTTGATGATGAATGGGAGCACAAAGAAAAGATTGAAAACAAATTGAAAATACATTCAAAAACGGTTCTTGATAAACATATGAAAAGTCAAAAAGAAGACGCTACAATTGCAAAAAATCTTAACCTTGACAAAGACGTGAATGTCAAAGATGATGAAAAATCCCAAAATAGTAAAATGTTAAACAAACAACCAATTGATAAGAATCACCAAAGTAACGAAATGGAATATAACGACATTATCGACGAATTAGATCCAAAAGATAACCTTGAGATTGAAGATTTGAAAAACGAAATGAAAATTGAAAATCAAATAGCCAAATTAATGGACGAAGACAGAAATTCGGAGAAAGTGGCCGAATTACCAGTGGAGGAGTCCTCGGACCTCAAACAGCCAGTCCAAAGAGATCCAAAAGTTCAAAAAGAGTTCCAACAAAAGGCTGACAAGATAGTACGCGTGGTTAAAGGCAACGTCCAGAGCGTCATTTTGTCTGAGGGCGGTCACCACAGTCACGAAATCCCGGTGTTTGTGACAGCGGCATCACAACAGACGTTCGGTCAGATCGAACACCTGGTGGCCTCCATCCAGTATTTCTATCCCCAGGAAACCGTTTATATATTTGATCTGGATCTAAATGAAGGACAACGAAAAAAGGTATACATACATAAATACATGTTCAAACATAGTAGTGATACATGTTGCTTTAATAAAAATAATAACATGCATTTCACGATCTGTGTCTTTTTTTAAAAGTTTAAGTCTTGAGGTTCACTCACAAAAGTAACACCGTTTTACTTTTTTTTTGTAGCTGTCTTCGTTTTGTAACGTGCGAATGCGGGGATTTTGGTTCAATCTTTTTCCCAAGTTTATTCAAGATTTGTCGAACTATCACTGGCGACCATTAATCATTCAGGTAATAGCTCTTTCAATTAAACCTTTATTATATGATCAATCTAATGTATGCTGTGCTCATCAATGACACACAACACAATGGACTTCAGCTTTTGTCAGTTAAATATTGGTTAACATAAATTTTACGTCGATGTTTGATGTGTGGTCAATAGAAAACATGACTGGGTCCTCAACTTTGGTTTAAAATACTTTGTTGTAAACAAATAACTTTACAACATAGTCGAGAATCTATTGGTATATATATATATATATAAATATTCCAAATAGGTTACCCATCACGTTTGTATGATAATAAAGGCCGATTGTTTAAGTCATAACAGACTAGATACATGGTCGGAAACGAACGGCCAATCCTGTATACACTAACTACATGTAAGTATGTACAGACTGGCCTTAGTTTTTCGACGATTTAAAAAAAGATAGGTATATAAGACTGCACGATAAAGACATTATACAGGACACCAGTAACATTTGTTTTGAAATATAATTTCTATAAATAACTTTTGTGAATTTTCTGTCAGAGAAAATTTGAAGTTGTCTTGTTTTCACTTTGTTCATTTTTATCTAGACGGCTCTTGCTGAATTTGGCCACATAACATGGATAAATCCGGGCTTTAAAGTGAGTTCCACTGTGTTCTCTGAACTCGTCCACAAATCTGAGGATCCGGGGGTGCTGATAATTGGACAGAGCGCCGATTATTCCACGTTTGCCGTCACCAACCCCGGGATGTACAAATTCCTCGCCGTCAACAGAGCCGATCTTTTTAAGTTCCCTCACATTGAAATTAAAGCCATAATTATTCACAACACTGATGAAATCATGAACCATTTCATGAAAATTCTTACCGCATGCGCGGTCGAGGAGCGTTGTCTGACTCCCTTTGGCGCTTCCTCGGACTGTACGTTTGACGTCACGGGCCGTGAGTACGCACATTGTCACCGTTTTGATGAGTCCGCGGTAAATATCATACTGAAGAACTGGCTAGGACACAAACCCGTATCTTATATGGTGAAAAGTACGTTTCTACAGCCGATTAATAAATATGACAGAGTGAGTCCTAAAGTATGCAATAAGTGAAAAGACCAAACTATACGCATGGAATACATCTCGATGGTCAAGCAAATGAGTTCCCTGAAAATTTATGACATTGCTTAAACGCCATTGTAGTAGTCCGACATCTTTAATTTATGATGTCCTCAAACATTTGTACTTAAACCATAGACGTTCTCTTCATAAAGCACTACATGTAGTTGTGTCCAAGCGAGAAAAATATTGTAAGGTTTTTGCAGGCATGTCATATGTGGCCTTGTAAGTTAAATTAATGAATGTCAGTACTCTGTATGTAAGGTAAAATGTGATCCATATTCTTGGTTTTATTTTGTCATTATTGTCTTTTACTATAGTCATATACCCCCGGTATACAACTTATTCGATAGTGCAGATATAAAGAAAACTCAATTTTATAAGCCTTACTTTTCAGTACTTGTGCTATGTTACGTGAATTATTAAATTCTTAATGAATACTAAAAACCTCTCTATACACGTAAATGTATAGAAAGGAGGTATAGTATATATTTTGAGATCATTATACAGAAATCTTAAAGATAATACAAAATTATAGTTTAATCGTAGTTTCCAAATTCAGCTACACTTTTTAATAAACTTCCAACTGTCAAATTATATCATACGCATACCAAATTAAAATAATAATAATACTGTAAGTATGGGATTTATTTTTCATTGTTTTAATACCGACAAAATATTTATAATTTTACATTCCTACACCTGCAAAGCTGATTTTAACTTAATGCCTAGGTATAAAGTGATTTCGAACATTGAAATAAAAACGTTTCATATAGTACATGGATATCAGGTACTAAAAAGACAGTATGTACTGAAAGGTACAGCACCTGTTTTACAAAATACATACTCGATGTACTAATATAATGTATATGTTCTATATCGTTACATCAGTAATACAATGTTGAATTTTTGGGTCATTGGTAAAATGTTAATACATTTCATAAAAATTGATTATTAAGACTTCTCACAAGTTCCTGTTACTTATTATTTTAAGTTTAATTGAATTGAAACAATTTGACAAGTCCGTCGTAGGTGCCAACCCACAATGTCGGTTTGTAGAAGGACATGGAAACTGGATATGTTATACCATTCTCTGTGACGACATACTTCATAAACTCCCCATCAGGACTCAGGAGATGTATCTTGCTGTTAAATGTGTCACTAACGATGATGTTGCAGTGTGAGTCAAACACTACATCATGTGGTTTAAATTTTTTTTCCAGTTTCTGTCCACGGTAGACTAACTTCAGAGACCCAGTGAAAGATAGAATCATCAGTTCACCTGTAAATTCACTTGTCCAGTTAACCACACAGATATCAGTGTTGGTGCTCTGTTTAACTCTCCATGGTACGGTGAACAGTCTGGTCTGACTGTCCTCCTGGAACTCGTACTCACAGATGACGTCACCATTCAGTGTCACGTGTCTGACCAAACGTCTGCTGCTCGAATTTAGTTGATATCGTTCCGACTCTGTATCTCTCAATGAGACCAGCAGTCCACCTTCTGTTGATTGACAAATTCCTAAGGGTACCAGTGGAGCTGCACTGAATACTGTTGAGACTGAGCCTGACGGGGGCAGACGGACAATTGACCTGTTATTATAATCAGTGGCATACACATCACCATTGTCTTTTACACAAACGTCACTTACACTGATACTGATTTTTGTTCCCTTTTCATTCATTCGATTAACAAGTTCAATGTGATCTAAATTCAAACCTCTCAGGAAACACGTTTCTTCATTGATTGCCTCTATAAAGATTATAGATTTTTCTCCGTATTGAAATGAACCAGTTTCAATAACAATAAAATCATCCATATCAAAAGTTTGTCCCATCATCGATTCCAGTAATCCCTCGCTGATGTCCCCACTTTTGTATCCCTCTGAATAATCCCCTTTCTCTAAATAAAAGTCCCTGTCGGACAGAAGGTTGGACAAGTTCCTGGTGTTGTCAATC
The DNA here is from genome assembly GCF_025612915.1 of Magallana angulata. Taxonomy (NCBI): domain Eukaryota; kingdom Metazoa; phylum Mollusca; class Bivalvia; order Ostreida; family Ostreidae; genus Magallana; species Magallana angulata. Next base: position 41,621,199 of record NC_069114.1, read on the forward strand.
AAACTATAGTCAGACATTGTACTGTTGTTTTCTTCCAGAAACTTAACTAAATCCATTACCTGTTTCTTTTTCCTTTCTAAGTTTAAAATGTTCTCGCTCACTTCAGCATTTTTTCTTTCCAGATTATCACTCAGTTTCTTTATATAAGTCTTATTGATATCTGCAAGTTTTGAAATAATCGCATCAAACTGTTTCTGAAGCTTAAGGACCTCAGAATCACAGCATTTTTTGTTGTCTTCCATTTGTTTGGACGCCTTCCTGATGTTTTTATCAATCTCTGTCACATTTTCCTCCTTAACCTTACTCAAAGTCTTCTTTAGCTCTCCTCTCCTTAGATTTCCTGCTGTGGAAATATCTTTCCAGTCATGATCCTTGTGGTCTGTTTTGGCACATTGTAAACAAATAAACTGATCACAGTCCTCACATGTCATGTCTATTCTAAAGTTATGTTTCTCACATGTTGGGATGTGTTCTTGAGGAGATCCAAGTTGGTATTCTGGAGATATGGCCGCCATTTTGTTTTGTTTTCAGTGCACACCTTATCTCAACCTTAGTTTGAGATTTGTACAGAGTCTGAGATACAGGTTAAAGCAACAAAAAGTGCACATTCAGTCTTTTGAAAAATAATCTCATTATCTTTATAATGTATTTTAAATTAATGTTTGATAATGAAATCATTAACTCGGTTTTATAAATACTTAAGCTTTTATGCTAAACTGTAAAACTATGTTTAAACATCGGTAGCAGAAACAGTGTATTGATCAAATAATATAAAAGGCTGGAACGACTTTTGGACACTGCTGTACTATGCACACGTGGTTTTGTTCGACAGGAAGGTCATGCATGATTCGATTGCGAGTTACTTATAGAACTTTTCATATTCATGCAGTCTTGACTTTCTTTAGTATTGTATTTTATTCACGTAGCATATATGTGGTAAAACATTATTATTTGAAGATAACAATTGTACACTATGCATGAAACCGTAGAAAAAGTACGACTCGCCTACACATTGAAGGCGGTTGTTGATTTAATTTCACTAAGAATTGATTAACATGGCACCAAGACCAAAGCAACATCTTAACTTTTGTTATAGTTTTAAATCAGAAATACAAAATATAAGACAACGTCAATTGTTTGTACAGCGGTACAACTACAAAATACTTAGAAATACCTTTTAAAAGTTTAATATTTATCATTTACATGTGTTATATATATATATATATATATATATATATATATATATATATATATATATATATATATATATATATATATATATATATATATATATATATATATAAATATATATCTCTTATGCCCAACATTTGATATCATATCTTAAGCAGCTTAAGTAAGCAAAAACACCCCATTAAAGATATCCAGTTCTCCAAAATGCATATTATAAACTCATCAAATATTGTACAATAATATAAATTATATGTGGTAGTGCCAGACCCAAAAATAGTTGCTTATGTAAACTACACAACCTATCCTTGTACATTGCATATGTCCAGATTCTTGCTCGTTTTGATTTTATGTAAAGTATATAAGTACCATTTATTGTACCAACATTTTACCGGGAAATAAAGGTCATAAACGCATAAAGGGCGTAATAAGTGCTGTGTTGAAAACGAAATTACGACGCTACGCTAACAGGTGACAAAATTGGGAAAAACCATTTTTATATTTACATTTGGTTTTCTTGTTTATTTCGATAAATAATACGTCACAACATAGAAGTGTCCCGTACCACCTTAAAACTCTATACAATCGTAATGAAGTTTTCTATTTCTCATCATTATTTTATTCTTAATTAATTCCCCCACAATCCGAAGACCACCCCCTCCCCCCAAAAAAAGAAAGAAATTTTAAAGAAAAAAAAAACCAAACAAACACACCCACACAAAATAGGAAAAAAAACAATGAGTGTAGAATTATGTTGATTATTTTTTCCTTCTCCCAATAATAAGCTGAATAATGTTTTATCACAATGTTGTAAAACACATTTTTTAAAACTCTTTTTCGATTTCAAATTAATAAATAAAAATTCTGTAGTTCAATATTGCTGTAATAAACAAATAATTTAGGACTGAGTTGCAATACTATTAGACTCTGAGGTAATTATATCAGAATACATTGGGGGTAAAATAAATTATCATCTTCAATAATTTATGATTTTATTTTACAACAATTATATCTATGCCTTAAATTAATATTCAAATATTACATGTACACCTACCCCCTCCCCGACTCTAAAAAGATGAAAATCTCAGACAAGCATTAAGAATACGGGGGAAAAAAATAAACCAAAAAAAAAAAAATAATAATAAAAAGAACAAAAAAAACAAAAGGAATATATTTGTGTTATATCAATATTATATACAGTAAAACACGGTTATAGCGAACACGTTTATAATGAATTGACGCTTACAGCGAAGTGACTTTCATTCCCCGTGACTATATTAGAGGTTGTAAACTTGACGGATATAACGAATTACGCTTACAACGAAGCAAAATCGCCCGTCATTGGCACTTCGTTATAACTGTGTTTTACTGTAATATTGTATATCAAATTAAAACCAAGAATTAAAAGAAATTGTGTAATTGGGATAGATAGAAAGTCAGAGGAAATCAATACTAGAGAAAGCTTTCCCAGCATATTTTCTGATAGATCTAAGAAATAAACAAAAACCCCATTCATCCACTGTTACAAAATACAAACAATTTAGGCTCCTTAAAACATCTTCAAATCTTACACCAATGGGACAAAAGACCTGCCAATCAATGAAAACTACATCCCCACCAGGGAAATAAAGAACATCTGTTAACTCTAAAAAACTGTTCCTTATTTTCATAAATAAATTTACTTATATTTAATTCAGTTTCAAATAGCCTCAAACCTTTTTGGTGAAAAATATTAAAAATCAGCATGAATAATATGTTTCAAAAATATATAAGAATCATGTAAATCCTGCCATTGTTGCAGGTAGGGGAGTCTCTGCATGTACGGTCAGTAAATCAACATGATATAGCATCTGGTAAATGTAACAAGAGTATCATATTTTTCTGTAGAACATTATATAGTAGTTAAAATGACAGCAGACATATAAACACAGTTTATCGAAAAATCATGATATGCCAAAATCCCGAACAGGATTTGAACTCATGAATTATAAGTTCATGGTGAAAGACTGGAAAAATATTCTTACAAATATAACAAAATACATTTTAGTTCATGCGGTATCACATCTTTTTCGGTATCACAAACAATAATATCATAAAAAAAATATCTATTAAAGTCACATCAAATTAATTTCTGCGCGCTTGTATTTAAATAAAAGCTTGACAAATAATAATAATGTTCTTTTTTTTTTAATTCTATTTTCCCTCTTTTTCGTATTGAAAGTGTTTTAATTTATTATATAAATCAGAGAAAAATAGAAAAAATATAATCGTCCGCTCAAATTTATTTATGTTTTGCCTGTTCATTATGCCTATAAAAATGATAAATACAACTGAATCGCTCGCTTGGTCCTACTTTTTTTTCATTAGACATCCGACGAACAAGAAATAAAATTCGTATTGCCAATTACATGTAATTGTATGGATACGCAGTATGGTAAATATTTGCGGGTCATTATAGAGAAATGTTGAAGTACTAGTTATATTACAACCAAAATAATGTAGTTTCCTATCTTTATACAATTTAGCTACACTTTTGACTAAACTTCTTCATGTTATGTTATATCATACACATAACAAATTTAAAATAAAAATGAAAAGTACTATGAGTATGAAATATTATTTCTTATTGATTTAATAACGACAAGGTATTTATCATTTTAAACTCCTATACCTGGAAAGTTGTTTTTTACCATGAAAA
>NC_069114.1:41625584-41720584 GCF_025612915.1 Magallana angulata
TATATAATGTAAAAATATATGTTTTCTTTGGTATTTATAATTGTATTTTTTTAAAGCATAAATAGATGTAAATATGAACTATCACATGGTATCTATGCATACATGTATATATCATAATAGTAATGTAAAATATAAACGGGGGAATAACATTCGGTCATTGATATAATGTTTGTATCAATATTATACACATATATAAATCAAAATATGTTTTAAAATTTATATACATACACAAATATATATAGGAAAAAGGGAAAAATAGTAATACAATTACCATTGGTCTGCTAGTGTTTTCAAAATTTTGTAAGTGGATTCGAAAGTAATTATAAAAGTTAACCTATATAACTACAGATTAAGAACAGTTTAATGATTAGTTGACTGCATATAAGATACAGTAGACACAGTAAACAATAAAAAAAAATTCAATATGTCGGGATGTTTGTTGTAATATCAGAAAATACAATATTAAAGTTTTGAAAAAGAAGTTTTTAAATAATTTTTCTAACATGTAAAGAGGAAAAAAATTATAAAATTTTCCATGAGAAATACAAATAATTCAAATAACTACGTCTAACATTTTTTTCGTTAGAGATGGAAATTATACATCATAAAGCAATCATAAACGACAACAGACAAAACATATTCAACGTAGTTTTACAAATTGCAACAAAGTCAAACTTATCATAAATTCCAAGTCATTACATATAATTATTGAATAGTGCATCCCCAGCAACACTGGTCGGGATAATCAGGTGCGTACACCTTGTTCTCCAGTCCGTAAACAAAGAAGGTAAACTCCTTCCCTCGGCGCCTGCAGACACACTGTGTCACTGGCACCATACGAACCATGTGGTGCTGAAAGTAACAAAGAAACACTCAACATCCTGATAATTAACCAAAGCGTTCAACGAGAGAACTATATACATAAGTATTACTAAAAAATATCAGTAAAAGTCATTGGAAACATGACGTCATGAATTATTCCCAATCAAATAAAAACATGAAAGAGAATTGTTTGAAAGAAAAGGAATTTCAAGGAACAAATAATATACGAATGCCTTAAAACTTAAAAAAAAATCACAATAAAATAATAATATAGGGTTTAGTAAGAATTATGGGATCTATAATACCTGCATGTGAATCCTCTTCATTGGGAACTGGTGACTGTCCACAAAATTGTGGGACACTTCGTTTACTTCCGCTACCGGAAAATTAGCTACCGGTTGTACCTTATAAGATAAATCAACCAATCTATTTATTAATCAATCAATGAAATTAATAATATTTTTTTCATTCCAAATAGTTTGAGCAAACGTACCCGGGGCAACACCTCATTAAATCCAAGTGTTCCAGTGGACTGTGAGATCATATATGCTGGTATAACACCCCTTTCTATAACATGCTCCGATACATTATTTACCCTAGAAACAGAACATACTGGTAGGTGTATCTTTTAATACTGAACCAAATACTTAATGCCTTCGACCTTAATGTTTAATTGATACTTCACTTACCAGCTAACGATGAGTTTGATAAACCACTTTAGTTTGCATTCACCCTTACAAGCTGGACAGCGCACTTTGCCATTTCCACGACAATATAAACATCTTAAACAAAATGAACATAGTTGCAAATTCAGCAATGTGTAAAAAATAGTTTTATATTATATTTATGCAAATACAAAGTGAAAACAATACTCACATGTTTTAGGCATTAAGATTAGTTTCAAATTGATTGTATGCTAGTTAAATAATTACTCTTTTTGCAATTTATTTAAGATTCTCTCGTCTTTAGTTATTTATTTTTCATCCTAAAGATGTTAACTGCTCTTGTCGTACTTGTTAATCAATTGAATTTCATAAATTCTTAGCTCTGGTATCAAAATTTTTAACAGATCGAGTCATTAAATTAACAGGTTCCGAAATCTTTCTATCAAATGTATCTAAACAAACGCATTTTACATATTATTTCAAATATAGTAATTTATTATCATTTTAACATTTTTATGGAATTTTATTATATCCAACTCATACCTTTTTTCTGCGACTGATTATTGTAAACATGATTATTTTCGGCCCGTGTAATTTTCGTCCTCTTCCCCTAAAAAACAGTTTCCCCCATCTGGACGTCGCGTGGACACAGTTGTGTCAAGAGAGATAATTTGAGACATTGGAATACACCCAGTCTTAAAGTTACCCACTGAAAGCAGGGACCAAAGAGGCAAAAATAAGAAAGGGCGAATATTTTCCTGCATACAGTATAATGATTCTTTATATAGTTGTTGTCATTCTTACGAGACTTTTCCCCCAGAACAGTGACAGCTCTCTCTGCAGCTTTCACCATTGCGAGTCACGGTTCTTGAACCACTCCCATTACAACTGCTACAATTTACCTGTAGACAGATAAATTACATATAGCATTTAATCCTATACTTTCAAAATCATTCAATTTAAGGTAAATCTTATTACACATGGTTAACAAATGTAACAAACACATGGAAACAATTTACGATTTTATAATGATGAACTTATTTTTTTAAATTTCGATATTAGTGAAATCCCACATTACAAATCCTATCACAATAAATGATAAATAACTCTTTAATGTGAATTATATTTCCTGGTAAATTGCCAATTTGAATATAATTATTACCCTTCCACTGCCATTACATCGATAACAATCTATTTTCCCTTTTGTTTTACATCTAAAGCAAGGCTGAAATACAAATGTAATAAATTGTTACATATATATATGTAATACTTTACATATATTAACTTGAATTTCATTAACATCTAATATAAATGCCTGCTGAAAACAGACCTTAACAAAGGCGGTGTGTGGTACTTCATGATTCTGGATTTCGTTCTTGAAAATCTCCGTAAACATTGCAGGAATTTCCCAGGGACCAGGAGCAGGTCCATTCTGGGATCCGTCAACAAACTGGCCTAAATAAATTGATTAACAAAATCATCGAAATATTACGTTTGCTTTATAATATCTATCATCGTTTTGCGGTGTAAAGAAAGATTAATCATGCATCTGAAATAGAGAAACACATACATGGTATAAGCCATTACAGCAATTAACAGCTTTTAAAGATTTTTGAAGAATTATTTAAAATCAGGTATCTGAAGTAGAACAAAGACAAAAATATTCAATTAAAATCATGAAACACTTTACTTTAACTCCAAAGTCCCAAAACACTCTTTTTTCACATATTAGTATATCAAAAAGAGTACATATACTAGCATTGATATATTTATATTTGAGGTTTTTGTATCCTTCATTGAATTTTTGGTCGCCATTTAAAGTAAAACACGTCAACAATAAATCATTATATACGAAGAGAACGTAAACAGATATTGCGAGGGAAATCCATAATTCACCAGGACTTGGCCCTACTCACATTTAATTAGTGATAAACCGAATGCAAACATTAAAAATCAATTTCATTTTGATATTTCCTGTATGTAAATTTTACTTGACATAATATTTTATTCATTGTTCGGAGAGGAAGGTTCATCATAATGATATTAATAACTGAATTTTATACATAACCGATCAATCAATGACGATATATTACTTAAAATCATTCATTCCAAAAATCTAAATATTTGAACTGATTTATAACAATTGACCTGGCCCAAAAGACATTTATAATGAGCCCTATTTGAATGAATGATAGGTAAAAATACCATATGTCAACAGGCAATTAAAATTTGAGAATGGCTTGTTGAATTTTACAATGCAAAGTTTTAGCATCACATTAATATAATAGCATGCTCAGAGACTAAATAATGATTCCTTTATGTTGTTTCAATTAGATTTTTTGGAAAAAATACTCTAAATGGGTCTCTAAATACACTAGACTACACATTTAGGACAAGTGTAGTAATGCATGTACCACGAAATGGTTCATGATCCCATTTAGATGTTCTCTCCTCTGTGAAGGTTTCTAAAAAATACTGAAAATAAAGAGATGTGTTGTTTTAAATGCGAAACATTCATTGATTTTTGCAAAATATTTTAGATGATTAAGTTTTTTTTATCATTCAATTATCAATTAGCAAAGAAAAAACTTACATGATAGGAATGTGATGGTTGCAGTTTCTCAAATGTGAGATTTTTGGCTGTTCCTGTGCCCCAACAACGTTGTTTAGAGACAAACTCTACCAGGGCTTGTCTGGCTGTGTCTTCTGATATCACAGGTGCGCTTTTAATAGATTCAAACAGCATAACAATCGTATTAAATCATAGGATAATCATTAAGTCAAAAAACTAGACAACAACAGCAACATAACTTAATAGATACATGTAGTGATACTAGAGGAAAAGCGGTATCTTCAAGTGCATTAAAATAGTTAAACGTGTCTGCTACCGGGTTTCGACTAATGCATTCGTAGAAAAAATCGCTGTCTAGTTTTGCAATCAAAGTTGCTTTCATTCCTCTCCCCCACGCTGTTCCTTTCGATTACTTTTTTCGCGGTCATTTACAAACGTGAATCGTGGGAATCATTTATAAATATGCACAATAACATTTTATTTCTCTTTACCTTACATAAAATAACCGTAATATTCAAATAATACTAATGCATAACCTTGCGCTTTCCTTTCACAGTTTTGTCTTTTATTAATTAACAATTTTTAATTGTCAATGAGTCCATGACTAATTAGTCATGGACTCATTGACAATTAGAAATTGTTAATTAGTAAAAGACAGTTTTTTTTATATAAAGACCATCATGCTGACAGAATTTGAGTCGGGTTTTCAACATAGCAAAAACGGCGTTAAAACGGCACATATACTTTAAACACTACAAGCTTTATACTGATATTCAAACTGTTCGATTTTATTTTTCAAAATAAAGAAATGAACAAGTCAATGCGGTGTGATTAAATATTTAGAAATAAAGTAAATACTGAATCGACCGGTACCTTAAAAGCAAACACATATTAATTAGTAAACAAAAAAAAAATATTATGCATAGAATAACTTGAAATAAGAAATGAACCTAATACCTCTTTTTTATTTGGGAAAGAAATTATCAAAACTAAGGTTTATGACTTGAGATAAAATAAAATGATGAATATATCATAAAAAATGAATAAACTTTGGGGCAATGTTACTGTTCTCTATACAGGGTAATGCAAATCAATTAAGCAATGAAAAGCCATTTTCTCTTCTATAACCGAATAGACACTCTTTCGTTTCTTTAATTAAACATCTCATTCATGAAGTAAATAATTTGCACATTATAAAACTTTTTTGGCTCTTATAAAAAATGACTTCCAACAAAAATTTTGATAACTATGGACGACAGATAGGGTATTTAAAGACAGAAACAATAAGAGATTAGTGCTTACTTTGTTGTTGATGCAAAATTTCTAGTGACTGAATAAAATGTAATGGAAAAATCAGACTTTCTTCTTAATTCTAGTATTAACCGTTGATACAAGTATATTCTTTTTAAATCTGTATTCCATTTTATTTATAAAAGGTAAAAAAAAAAAATCATACATAGACCTAATAATTTATTTTCGATACATAATTTTATTCTTCTAATTCTTCTAACCATCTACATGTAGTTGTCAACGGCTTTTTTCCGTTTTCGCGATCATTTCAAAGAGCACAATGTGGGTATGACCGATCAGCACAGGATGCTCACTCCTCCAGGCATTTGATCCTTATTTCTATATAATCATCTTATGGAACACCATTGCTGCCTCATGTGGCTATTTCATGTGGAGATGGTGCTTTATAATATTATGCTGTGGTTATTTCATGTGAAGACAGTGCTTTATTATACGAAGGTGGTGCTATATTATATGAAAATGGTGCTTTTTTATTTGAAGATACTGAATTATCACATGAAAGTGGTGCTTTATTATATGAAGATGGTACTTTTTTATGTGAAGATGGTGCTTTGTTATAAAAAGATGGTGCTTTATTATACAAAGATGGTAATTTTTTATGTGATCATCTGATATTCGATTTATCCTTGACACCTTAGCAGCTTTAAAGAACTAAGTATAATATAGGTCATATTTGGTCCCCATAATTCGTAATTTTCAAAGTGTTTCAGGTACATTAAATTGTAATGTAATATTTCTGACACTTTGAACAAGGAAAATATTTTTGTCCCTTAATAGTCTTTGGTATATACACCTCTGAAGAAAATACTTTGTTTGTTCAAGTATGCGCTCGATGTTTTCTGAAGAAAAAAAATGGCGGGAAAATGGTAATCTATAGTCCTGAATTGTTGGCAATTGGATAAAAAGGAACATTATAAAATAAATTTTTAAAAATAATAAATCCTAATACAGATGTTTTGATATCTGCCATGTTATCAGCCCAAACGTTTGGTTGGGCAAAACCCCGAAGGATGCTGGTTGACACAAGAGTGATGGTCTTTATAAATAACAAATATCCTTATCATGACAGAGATAAAGGCCTACCGATTTTAAATATTTTTGTAGCAATTTTACATCAATTTGATTGTCTTTATGTGCATATTAATGAAAATTCTGGTCCCAGGATCATGAAACACCCAGGATCATGAAACAGTCTTATAATTTTAAATTCAAATATTTTAACTGTCTTATAGCCATGTAATTGGAAACATCAACGTAAAAAAGAGGAAAATGTGCTATTTTAAAAAAGGTTTCTCTATAATGCGTTAAAAGTTACAAATTTTAAGGTAAATTATCTATGTTTATACATTGCTGAAATTTGGACATAAGTCTAAAAAATGTTTCGTGTTCCGTAAACATTCTGTTTTGTCAAACTTCAGCTTTAGAGTCACAACAATGCTGAGGTCTTTTCTAGCTTTTATTGCTCGTTCAAGGGAAATTGTTACCTCGTTAATGTAAATGTTGGTTTCACGTCGTCCTTAGGAGCGGTAAATTCCGTTAGGGGAGGGGGGAGTAGGGCTGAAAGAAAAAAATCATACTTTATAACCTCTGAAGAGTAGAATTATTAAGTTTAAACGATGAAGTTTGAAAAAAAAGGGTCAAACAAAGACTGCTTATGCATGCTAAAGTATTCATAGCACCAAATTCTGCTTTTTAATAAACATTATATTTGTGGAAAAAAAATGAAATGAGGTTCTATTTAATTCAGTAAGGTACTAACATTCGTCCGTGCGAGTATGATCATACCCGGAAACAGTGTCGAAGCTAACTTCCGGTTTGAGGTCATTGTCTTCAATATGTACACCCTTGCTGAAAACTTGAATAGAATACAGAAACATTTAAACCAGAACATGATCAGGGGTTGGTTACGAACATTTCCGAATCAATATACAAATTTGGTATTTCAAACTACAATATATCGAACCGCACGTTGATATGTTGAAATAAATTTTGAAATCACAATGGAACTTTTGGACATCTTGAAGTCTTTTTCCGTTTTTGGAGTTCAAATTAACGCGATTTATGTGCACTTAAATTATAATACTATAGTGTGTTAAATGCAAAAACATGAGAATTTATATGTAATTGTTAAAGCGTTTGTAAAATGTATATTTATGTTTAACATAATTTACCTCTGCAATGTACAACCTCTCCCATATAAGATTTCTGAGAAAACAAACTGTTAAAAACTGAACAATATTAATGCCAATTCAAAGCTTCACAGGCTTTAAAAGCTCGCTTTAATCTGACGAGGTACGTGTTACTGTACAAGTCATTCCCTGCACTTACTGATTATTCAGTGTGTCTTCTTTTTGACAGATTTGGTAAAAATAGATCGAACGTCATTATTTTCCTCTTTCTAAAAATTCGTTTTCTCTAAAACTGATTTCAATGTCTGTCTTTATGCGATCTTACCTTGTTCACTTCCGTTTGTCGTCTGCTCGTTAATTGCAGCGCTACAAACAAAAATAATTGAAGTTTATAACTAGTTTATAACTTGATAACTAGCATTCTGGCTGAAGGACTATCATGTACATTTTTGGCGTTCAGATCTTTACCGATTAGTTTTTTTTTTTGTTATTGTGGAATGGAAGTTGATTTATTTTAATACGAGTTTGAAGAGGTAAATGAGTAAATTCCATTTTTATTCATTACAAAAAAACCCACATAATTACAACAGTTTGCATTGAATCAAATTTACTTAAAGTAATTTTTTTACAATCATATACAATGTAATTGAGTTTGAATTATTTAAAAATATCTACATTTTCAACTGTCTTTGTCTGTGATAACATTACGAACCAATTCTAAACCCTATAGCCCAATAACTTCACAAAAGATGAGTGACACAAAATGAGCGTGTCTTATAGCATAACCGGAAAACGGTATTGGCTCTGCCGCTTTGTAATACATAGCATGTGTTAAATTTTTTTGAAAATAATGTTGTTTTTCTGTGTACAAATTGGAAATAATATACATAAAAGTAATAAGGAATCATTTTTTGAATATTATGAGGTGATAATTTAATTCGGTTATTATTGGTCGGAGCGTGGTCAAATCTAACATAAAGCACTTCAAGCTTTATTGGATTTGACCACGCCCCGACCGAAATTATCACCCAATAATATTCATAGAGTGATTTCTTATTCCTTCGATAAAATATCGATTCTCTCTAAAGGTATGCACTGATTATTTCTGTAAAACTTACCTTTTGGTTTGAGTAAAGCATTAATTATTTACTTAAATTTCTACATTTCTGTAGTTTATAAAAAATAAGGAACAATATGACGGGTTAATGTTTTCAAAATTGTATGAAAAAGGAACATTCATATAGTTCTTTCTAATTTAAGCCAAAAGTAGTTATATAACCTCATTTTTTCTGTATTGACAGCAAGCTATTATAATAGTTATTAGAAAAAAATGTTCCTACTGTATTATGAAATTAATCACAAGGAGAACATAACATACCCCTCTTTGGCCATCACAAACGACTTTTACAATCGTTTCTGCCTCCAACGATATGCTTCTGACCGACTCACTTCAAACTATGAATCATAATAATTATTATAATAATAATAAAAGCTAACAGGATGAAACACCGGCAGTGATCGAACTACAGTTTCTTTTTGTGTTATTTTGACAATGTTTAAAATCCATACTAGGAAGGAGAATTGAAATCAATGATTTATTTGTTTATCGACCTTTGCGTTGAAAAGTAAGTATGCATCAACTGCGCTTTAAACATTAGGCCTAATTATTACTTATTTCTATTTTTAAAATCACATTTAGGTAGAAATGCTTGTTATGAATGCTACACAATTAGCTCTACAAACGGAGAATCCTGAATGGATTCCGTCGAGACACCGAGTAAATTTCAATTCTATTTCTTTTTAATTTACGAAATGCACACGATATCCATGTTCTAATTCTATGATACGGTATCAAATATACTGTCTGTCCAGATACTTTTTCCAAAATTTGTGGATTAACACTCTCTATCTAAGTTTTGAAATGTTCATTGTTGTCTATAACATCTCAAATTGACTGAAATCTGGTTGCAAGTAAAATATAGACCATTAAAGTGTTTGTTATGTAAACAAAAGTCGTTTTATGATTTTGCATATAAAAAAGGTCATATAAATAAAATACTATTTCATATGTACAAAAACCGGTTAAAAACGTCCAAGTTATACATGTACCATTCTAGGCGTACAAAATTGACAAATTTAAAGTTTAAGAATCCGACCACGAATTTTGTCAAAACGTCTTTATTGAGTGAGTGTGTTGTACTTCATGATGCAGTGACGTTTATAAAAACCTCCCTAAACGTTGAAGGAATTTCCCAGGGGATAGGGGCAGATCCATTCTGTAAATTAAGTTCAGTTTTTGGATAACAAAAGTGAAAAAGGGAGAATAGAAGAGACCAAAAGCAGAATATGTGTGTCAAACCTAGTCATTTGTATTGAAAAGAAAAGCACATTGTATCAAAACATATATGTGGAGGAGACAGTAGAGTGAAAATGGGAATCGAAGTACGAAGAACTGACGGGAGTTGATTTTGTCGATGTTTATTTTAAAATCAATGATATGTTATTTTGCATGACAAGTACATGTAGTTTCTAATTTGAATTACGTACATTTTTATAATATGAATTTTTCGACAAGAATGTCGAGAAACCCCCATATGAATCATGTTAAATAACATTTAAAGATAAAGAAAGTGAGCGCACAAGATGGTAGGTTTGCAGGAATCCTCGACACGAATCAACTGGGATTTAAATGTCTATAACCTCAAAAGGCTATGTACAGGTTTCAACAAAAATATATTAAATTGAGAGTCGAAGTTCGTGGCTATTCCGGTTATTAAAAAACTCACAAGCTTTCAAAAAATGGCAGTGAGAGTTAAACCGATAACTAGTTGGAAATGTTAATGCAAACATATTTTAATGAAGTTATATTGTGTTAATCCTAAAAAAAACTAGAAATAAGAAAAAAAATAATGTTCATACAGCAGATCTAGAAATCAATAACAACAAATTGTTCAATCAAATTGATCAATCAATTTTTGTACACGAAAAAATGCATTTTATAAAATAACAGAGCATAATCTTAAAACAATTATTATACCATTAAATCCTATCTATTATGCTTGTTTTGATTCAGCATGTGATTATTTTTTAACGCGTGTATTATTTCTTTTCTAGAGTTTTTAATGTACAAGTTCTAGGTGTTTGACACCGGAGAGCCTATCTAAATCCGCTTTTTACAAGGGCATACGCTAAACAGATCAATACGATCTTTTGGATATGAATTAAGGAAATGTTTAATTTATCAAAAAGTGCTGCTGCTTCGAGAAATCTATAGAATGAGTTAATAAATATGTAAAATATTAAGCGAGGGTCATATGAATTCCAACCGGAGCTCATTTCTTTGATATTTATTCTTATAAAAGATGAACTCCATACAAAGCAGCAGCACTTTTCAGAATCTACCTGATAAGTAGAATTTAAATATCATTTAAATTTTTAATTCAAATAAGGGTATGCCCTTGTAATATTGAAATTTGTTTATGACCTCCATTCGGGAGACTTATCAATAAATGTCACGTGACTATCAATTCAAGAGACCACATTGTCACACAAAGTAGCATTTACTATACTGTTTCACTTAATATCACTTTTATACCACGATGAAATAACTTAGAATAAATATTTTGTTATAAAGGATGCATCGTTTTATAAACGTTTAAATCCGCTGATATTTTCATAGTAAGCCTTAACAGTGCTGCGTGATCACATGTCGAATCAAAATAAGCATCATTGATATGATTTAATGGTATGATAATTGCTCTGTTTATATAAAAAATGCATTTTTCCATGTTAAAATATTATCTGATCCGTCTTTCTCTACACAAAATATGCGTCAAAATTTACAGTATGACGTCACATCGACAAGAGCACCGCGATCAGTAAGTTGTTTATATGTATCGTTGTTAGACTTATTTGACTACAAAGTTGCACGCATAGGTAATTTTAAATGTATTTTAACGTTTCCGTCCCCATAACAATCGGTAATTACTTTATTTATTAGCATTTTTGACGACTTGTTGTTTTGTATGATGTCATAGTTAACATTTCCCGTACTTTCTGGTCGGCGCGACCACAAAGTAGACCTTGACAGTGCTGCGCATTTTTAGAGTGTGTATTATTTCTTTTCTAAAGTGTTTAATACACAAGTTTGATAGGTTTCACATCGGAAGCCTATCCAACTCCGGTTTTTAAAGGCATACACTAAACAGATTATTACGATCTTTTGGATAAAAATTAAGGTTACGTTTAATTTATTAAAAAGTGCTGCTGCTTCAATAAAATCTATAGAATAAATAAATAAATACGTAAAAAAAAATCAAGCGAAGGTCATATAGATTCCAATTGTAGCTCATTTTCTTGATAGTTATTCTAATAACTCTATGCAAAGCAGCAGCTCTATGCAGAATCTACCAGAAAAGTAGAATTGAATTTTCATATCAATTCTTAATTGAAATAAAGACATGTCCTTTTAATATTGAAATTTCTTAATGACCTCCATTCGGAAGAATCATCAACACATGTCACGTTACTATTTATTCAGGGGACCACACTAAGTGTCATACAAAGAAGTGTAACAGTGGGTTTCTCATCAAAAAATAAAACACACAGCCATTGAGATTTCAAATGAGCGATTTATGATGCTTTAACTTAAACACTTAAATTGTGGACTTGTCTCAGGTTACTATTACTTTTTTTTTAGTCTAATACAGACATTGTATGATCAGCAATACATGGCTTTAACTTTCAAAGGTCATTCTTGTGTCCAACGAAAATGACTTAAGAATTATATTTAACTACTTTGAGACCTTCACTCTTTGAATGCTAGAGTTGAAATAAGATTATATAAAAGACCAAACTGAAGGAATTTGACCCTAGAATAACCAATAGAAATCCAGAATTCTTGTTATGACCAATAGACTGTCACTGACCTCTAGACTAGTTCCTTTTTAAAACTGGTCCTAATGAATAATAAAATAAGCTAAGAAAGATAACTCTAATGATAAATTAGTAAGTTCATGCTTAGTGAAATTAGTAGTAAGTAAATGTACTACATGTATAATGTATAGTTTAACTTTTAAATTGTTTTATTTATTTCCAGCTTTTAACCTGTAATTAAAATATTTTATTTCTTTAATTAATTTTTTACAGTTTATAACCATTAAAATAAAACATTATCACATACTTTCCCCTGTTGGCAAAATGACGTCCTCGTTATTAGGAGTATATGCATAAACAGAAATAAAACACATTTACTTGTTCATAATATTTGCAATCAACTGAATAAAAACATTTTCATACTTTTTATCGGTGGTTGCCATGAGTTGCTGTAACATAGGCACTCTTTCTTTCCAGTCATCTGATACTTTATAACAATGGTAATCAGATAAATGACTGGGTGGTTTATTTACCCGTTTACTTCTTACGACTGATCTAAGTGACTCTTCCTCGTCCTGATCTATATCAGTATCATTTTCTTGAACATGATTTTCTACGTGTTCCGGTTCGTCTGGTGGAGTAGCTTCCGCCTCCTCCTGGGCTCCGGATTTCCAAGTTTCCATCACCTGACTCTCCTCTCTAACCTCAGTACATCTACGCCTAATGTCAGTTGGGACATTTTTATGTACTATCCTTACCAGCTGGTTACATGTATGTGAATCTGAATCATCATCAGAGTCGTCTGAGTCAGTTTCTACAATCTTCTCTCTAATAGGCTGTTTTATCTGTCTTGATCCTGTTATTCTTGGTTTTGGTTGTGGCTTTGGTCTACTCACACTTCTCTCAACACTAGTCTCTTTATTACATGATGCAACATCTGTATCTACGTAGCCAATTGGAAGTAATAAGTTTTTGGTAATGTTCTTTTCTTTCCTTTGCCGTCCTCTCTTTCTACGACGTAGACTGGGATATCTGCATTTGGCTGTTCCTTCACTATATACGGCTTTTCCTCCCTGCTATCCATTATCTTATGCTTTCCCTCAAATGCTAAAATTTTCACTAAAACTCTATCTCCTAAATCTATCCTAGCCCCTCTGGCTTTAAGATCACATCCTTTTTTCTGCTTTTCCTTACTCTATCAGCAACATCTTTTGCTATTCTAAAAGCATCTTTCATTCTGGTCTTCAGGTTCTTGACATAATTGTTTAAAACTTCAAAATCGTTTTCCTTGACATTTAAAGCTAAATCTAAAGGACTGTATTTTCAGGTTTTGTACAATTGTAGGTTGAAACTAATGGTGCTACATATTCCTTCCATTTGGTTTTCTTGTCTGGGTCTTAAGTCCCTAACATGTCAAACAATGTTCTATTGAAACGCTCAGTCAATCCGTTTCCCATCGGATGTTAAGATGATGTCCTGGATTTCTGAGTATCTGTAATTTAACAAATTTAATGAATGATCTTATCGGTAAAATTAGCCCCTTGATCTGAATGAAGTCGATTAGGATATCCATAATGAAAGATAAAGTTCCTAAGCAGTGCTTCTGCTGTAGTTCTTGCAGTCGTGTTTATGGTTGGTACAGCTTGGACATATCTAGTAAAGTGATCTGTAATAGTTAACATGTGTTGATATCCTCTTGATAATTTTTTCAAAGTGACATTATCCATGCAAACTAACTCTACTAGATAGGTGGCATTGATATTAAAAAGTGGTGCTATCTGGTTGGTCTGTGATTTCCTGTGACCACACCTGCTGCATGACTTAATACAGTTCTCTACAATCTGCGTCATACCTGGCCAAAAGAATCTATCTTTAAGCAATTACAGTTTTCTGTCTCTACCTGGATGTCCAAATTTGTTGCGAGTTTCTGTAAAGATAAAATCTATTTGTTTGCAGGTACTACTAACTGCTTTCTTATTTTATCCTTAATTTTGATTTCCTTGAATAAAATATTGTTTTCAATAAATAATCTGTCAAAATTTCTGTTGAGGACATGTTGCAAAAATTTTGCACAAATTTCATCTAATCTAGGTTTCCTCCCACATCTTACTACTGTCTTCCCGAACCTTATAGTCTCATCTTAATCCTGTTCTTTAGCCCAGTTAATGTGCCTGGTAACAATTTTCAGTAATGAACCACTATCTTCCGGATTCTCAAAATTGTCATCCAATACCAGACTCTCTACCTAAGGTTTTTGGTGCAGAGTTTCACAAATGGACTTAATACAGCTAGGAATGATAATACGTGCACCCGATGATTCTATCTGTTTTGGTCTGATATTCGGCTTAGTCCACCTACTTCCGAATTGTTCTTACCAGGTCTATAACAAATTTCTAAATCAAATTTGGATAGCGCTGCTAACCACCTATGTCCCGTCGAGACTAACTTGGCAGTTGTCAGAATGCAAGTCAAAGGATTATTGTCAGTAAACACTGTCGTTCTCTGTCCATAAAGATAATCAGAAAATTTTTCCGTCACTACCTAGTTTAATGCAAAAAATTCGAGTTTGTGTACGGGATAATCTTTCTCCGACCTATACTCAGGCTTCCACTTGCAAAGCTTATAACTCTATTGAACTTACCTTGTTTTTGATAAAGAACGACTCCCAAGCCATGATGACTTGCGTCTACATGTAATTCAAAAGGTTCCTGATAGTTTGGGAATCCCCGAATTGGAGGTTAAGCTAAGTGTTGATTCAGCTTTTCAAAAGCTTCTTCTTCCACTGATCTCCACTTCCACTTCTGCTGTTGAACCTTGTGGCCTTTCTTCTTGATAGGATTTGAAAATAAATAATGCAGTGAGTGGTTTGGTAATCTTACTGAAATTTGGTATAAATCTTCTATAATGTCCTATAAACCCTATAAATTTTCTTACCCCCTCGGGTGAATTAGGTTTTGGCCAGTTTAGCACCTTCTTTGTTTTCTCTGGGTCTGCTTCTGTTTCCTTCTCTGACAATATGTGGCCAACATACTTGACTCTCTCTTTGCAAAATACACATTTCTTTAGTGATAACTTCAATCCAGTTGTTCTGAGTTTGTCAAAAACCAGTTGCAATCTCTTTAAATGTTCCTCCAATGATTTTGAAAAAATAATCAGATCATCCAAGAAAATTTCAGACGTAACTCCCCAAATCATTCCTCCATTAATCTTTGATAAGTTGCTGGTGAATTAGATAACTCAAACGGCATTCTATTGAATTCGTAAAACCCTAATGCTCCGACATTAAATGCGATTCTTTCCTTGTGTTCTTCTTTAATTTCCACCTAATGATATCCTGATTTAGCATCCAAAAAGGTAAAGTACAGAATCATACTGATCTCTTGTAAGGTTATCTGTGTTGATATTCAATGTGTCAATATCCTGTTGTTGTTGTTCACTTTCATCATCATTTTCTTGTGATGCTTCAATACTAACAGGTTGAATTTCAGCTATAATTGTTCTTTATTGCCTGCGTTGTGACATTGCTTAGTACGGTCGGTTTCATAGTCATAAATATATGTAATAGCAGTTGGTGTTACATCAACATCTGATTTCCATTTGTTCTTATGTATCTGCTGAATAATAGCACATGTTCTGCTGTAGGGAAGTTTCTTTATATAAATCCATAAATACTTTTCAAACTATATGGTGGTATAATGACAGGTTCCCGATTTGCTGATCTGGTGACTGCTAGCCTCAATTCCTGTTTCTTAAGTCGTTTCTCTCTAAGACTAATGCATCTAAACACTATGTACCAATTCGTCCTAAGATAAGCTTTCTGAGAAAATCTCTCACTAAAATCTGCTTTAGTGTCTTCCATCAAAGCTTTTGGTATGTTGGTTTCAAGTAAAATTGGCACTGTTGAATGAAAATCAGTATCATCAATGAATAAAAATAATCCTGTATGTTCTTTTTCACTTCCTTATCCATCTGATTGTAATTTTTTTTTACCTCTATACATCCTTTGTAGGGCAAAATGCTGCCAACAGCACATTTTAGATTGAACATCTCTTGCAGTTCTTGAATGGGATGATTGCTGAAATATTTCTCATGAAAAGATGCTGCCGTAGTAGATACAGTAGAACCTGTGTCTAGGAGTGCTGTTGTCTGAATATTTTTAATCTTGATTAAAACTTCCACTGACTCTCTTCCTACAAATTGATGACGCTGTTTATTCATCTGCAGACGTACTTGCCGCGTCTCGCAGTAGGCCTCCTCATGTTTAAACCTTGAGGTTTTCTATGATCTAAATGCACCCTGCATCCATATTGAAGATGCCCCTGTTGTCCGCATCTGTAACATTTTACATCTTCTGCAGATTGTCTCCCTTGAGACTGTTCTTGTCTATAAAACTGACCTATTCCTCCAATATTTCCACCGTAATTCTCAATTCTAGGTGAAGAATACTGTGGCGGCTTATCTTTGTCCGAGTTCTCATTTGTTGAGTATGATCTGTACTTCATATCTAATACATCTTCTTTAAGGTTTTGAATCATAGCCTCAATTTCTTCAATTTCCTCTGTTGTTGATATTGCTTGAGTCCTATCAGTTTTTCTTGATTTCTTCCTCTGGATCATTTCTTCTTCTTTGATCCTTATTCCATGTCTCATTTCATCAAAGTTTTTGTGTTTTGTCAAATATAAATGCTGTGGTGTCTTTCAGCTCTAGGCTCAATCCTTCATAAAACATATTTTTGAGCATATCATTTACAGCTGGGCTTGAGCTAATCCTTCTTTCCGAGCTTGATTTAACAGATCTTCCAATCTGCAACCCCATGCTGCAACATTTTCATCTTCCTGCTGTCTTGCAGAATAGAATTTTGAAAAAAACAAAACAGTTGCTTTACTGTCTATGGTGCCATAAACACTCCCAAATTTGAACATAATATCACTGATATTGGCACCAGGACCCAACACCATGACAATTCGAGCTGCATCACCCTTCAGTGACCTCCTTATTGCCTGTTATATAACTGATTCACAGTAATTTTCCTTATGTAAGCATTGCACCTCCTATTTCCAAAGAACAAAATTTGTGTCTCCTTTCTTATCCCCACTGAAAATTGGTAGCCTTGGATTTTTCTCCAGAAGTTGAGATGTACCTTCAGCAGTTGCACCCTCTTCTGAAGTCGATTCTCGCTTTACTCTAGGATTATGCTCCTTTTTGAAAATCCTCTAGCCACTGTCTAAATTGTTCAGGTGTATCGGCTTTTGGCTTTAAACCCCATCTCAGTGAAAACTTTCGTCATAGAATCAATTTTTTTTTTGTTACATATTGAAACTTTGATTGAATTTGTAGAATTCAAATAAACAAATAATAAAGCATGTGACCAAACTCACAAAAATACATAAAACTGATTGCATTCGCAATCACTGCAAAAGTAATGCCACTCACTCACACGCAACACAAAAACCGAAGAAATTTTGAGTAACTTCAAATGAAATTAATTGTCGGAGTCGGAATTTTCAATGATTCGCGGAATTTTTATTTGAACAGTGAAAAAAAAACTTTTTTTACAATTTGTTTTCTAAAATTTGACTTTATTGTTTAAGTTTAAATGTTTATACCAGTTTTGTTTTTTTTAAGGAATGAATTCAATATTTATTAGTTTTACAGGATATAAAATGGTTTGGGGCAGTACGCTTTATAAACCGCAAAGCGGTTTATTAAAAAGTGTAAACTGTTCCAAACCATTTTATATCGTATGAAATAATAAATATTGAATCCATTCCTCATGATTTAATATTTTTTGGTATCAATTGTTGATAAAAACAGTCATTTGATCTATAAAATGACATCAACTTGCACAAAATTCAAACGTAACGTCAGGCGGATTGAAACGTTTTTGACGTTAGTCTTACTATGACGTAGGCAACATTCTTTATACGATATAAAATAATTTTTTAACCAATCAAAAAGCGTGTTACAACCAGAATTAAATTATTTAATTTTATTTTAAACCCCAACAGACAGATAGACAATGACTGAACTCATTAATGTTATGATATAATACCTTTATTTAATTTGTTTATACTGTAAAATCAATCAAGTCAAACCTAAGAAATATCTTACTGTAACACTGTCTGGTCTACAATGTAATGTTTTAGGTCAATGTAGATAGTTGTTAATACTGGTGTTAGAAAAATTAACTTTCCTTACTCAGCTGCAGTCATACTATCTCTCTATCCTACTTTCACTTTGACAAAATTGCAAAAAAAAAAAATCACATTCAAATTAGATAACTTGAACAAAAAGTAAAAGAGCACTTATCAATGATTAAAGACCTGTTGAATTGAATAATAATTGTAATTGATGAATAACTGAAACGCAAGTATCAAAATATTGCTACAACATGTAGAAATCAATCAGCTGTTAAGCTGTTCGACGCGATGTTCGTCACCACGTGGGTTTCCTCGGAATTGGGTCAATTCAAGTTGAACACAGTATGCATATATTGCAATACAAGGATTGTATAAACAAAGGTAAAAACAGTTGGTTACGTTAAGTGTTTGCTATCATAGTCTTACCTGCGCAATTTCTGTCTTGCTTCCAATGTTTACAGTCTTTCGAAATACCTCCGGTGATTACCAGTTTAACTCTCGACTTCCGGTGTCTTCGGAATACCCGTCTACGTCACAACACCAATTGGCGGGAATTCAAATCTCTGATCTTCGTGAAATCACAAATCACGTTGGGCGCCATTCTGTAACCGTGGGGTTCTCGTCGTAAAATAACACACAGCCATTGAGCTTTCAATTGAGTGATTTATGATGCTATAATTTAAACACCCGAATTGTGGACACAGGTTACTATTACTTAGTCTAATACAGACTTTGTATGATCAGCAATACATGGCTTTGACTTTCTAAGGTCATTCTTGTGTCCATTGAAAATGACTTTAGAATTATATTTAACTACTTTGAGACCTTCACTCTTTGAATGCTAGAGTTGAAATTAAATCATAAAACTGGTCCTAAAGAATATTAAAACTCTTATAATAAATTAGTAAGTTCATGCTTAGTGAAATTAGTAGTATGTATATGTACTACACATATGCCTCGGAACCGGGGGGGGGGAGCTCACTTGTTTTGCAAAGTTAGACATAACCATTAGGCACATAGCATCATAGAAGGTTCAGCCCCCCACTTTTTCTCGCAGGAAAGATAATTGTTCCTAAATTTACTTTGAAGTGATGTAAGTCATAGGAATAATAGCCCCCCCCCCACGTCCCACGGATTAGGAATTTCTTCTTGAGAAGGTATCATTAGAAAAGCGTGATATGAATGCTATACGTATTGCTCTGTTTGTTAGTTCTTCATTTTCCTTATAAACAGCGCTGCTTTTTTACACACGGGGAATCCTGAGAGATATCCTTCGAGGAATCGTACAAAATGGTATTCAATACTATTTTTATAGGTTACGAAGTATAACACAAAACCGCTAATTTCACGGTACGGTAATTATCATTGTACGATGTAATCTACTAATAATTGATGGTTTCTAAAAAACAAAATGAGGTCTTTGACACAATTTAGGCTCATATTTATTATCTAGAACACTTAACGTGAGTATTTGGAAATTTTGTAAAATAAACATCTTTTTGGAAATCCACATAATAAACAAGAATGCTGGAAATGATCTAAATGATCAAATTGTGCTCAAGCAAGCTTTTATTTAAAAAAGAAATCATTTTCATCAAAATTGACATTAACACTTTGAAACTGAATAAATTTGGTTTTAAGAACAAAAGGTGGCTCTTGTACAACTAAGCCTTTGTGTGTATAACATCAATATTTTCATATGTTATTAACTAACGAGTTTTCTTATTGCTTTACCTGTCATGAAATGATTAATTTTAATTTTTATAACTTCTGAAAGCTTTAGTTTTGAGGGTAATTTCAAAATTTAACCTAACTAAAGATTAAAAACAGTTGAATTGTTTCCTAAACTGCATATAAGACACTGTAAACAAATAAATTTTCTTCAATTTACCGCGATGTTTGTAATAATATCAGAAAATACAATGTTACAGTTTTGGAAAAGAAGTTTTTTTATTAATTTATCTTACATGTAAATAAGATGAAAATTCCTAAACATTTCCAAAAGTAATATTAGTAATTCGAATACAACTATCTCTAAGATTTTTCTCGTTAGAGAGGTAATTATATATCATAAAGCAATAATAAACGACAAAAAACACAGCATCTTCAACGTAGTTTTACAAAATGCAACACAAGTCAAACTTATCATAAATTCCAAGTCATTACATAAATTTATTGAATAGTGCATCCCCAGCAGCATTGGTCGGGATAGTCGGGTGCGTACACCTTGTTCTCCAGTCCGTAAACATAGAAGGTAAATTCCTTCCCTCGGCGCCTACAGACACACTGTGTCATTGGCACCATACGAATCATGTGGTGCTAAAAGTAACAAAGAAACACTTAAAATTCTGGTAATTAACAAAAGCGTTCAAAGAGAGAATTATATACATAAGTATTACTAAAAAGTATCAGTATTAGTAAAGAGTATTAGTAAGAGTCATTGGAAACATGTATCACTCCAAATTAAATAAAAACGTTAAAGAGGATTGTTTGAAAGAAAAGGTGTTGCAAGAAACAAATAATATACAAATGCTTAAAACTTATTTAAAAAATCACAATAAAATAATTCAATATAGGGTTTAGAAAGAATTATGGGATCTTAAATACCTGCATGTGAATCCTCTTCATTGGGAACTGGTGACTGCCCACAAAATTGTGGGACACTTCGTTTACTTCCGCTACCGGAAAATTACCTACTGGTTGCACCTTATGAGTTAAATCAATCAACATATTTATTAATCAATCCATGAAGTTAATAATATTTTTTCATTCCAAATAGTTTGAGCAAACGTACCCGGGGCAACACTTCATTAAATCCAAGTGTTCCGGTAGACTGTGAGATCATATATGCTGGTATAACACCCCTTTCTATAACATGCTCTGATACATTATTTACCCTAGAAACAGAACATACTGGTAGGTGTATCTTTTAATACTGAATATAATACTTAATGCCTTCGACCTTAATGTTTAATTGATACTTAACTTACCAGCTAATGATGAGTTTGATAAACCACTTTAGTTTGCATTCACCCTTACAAGCTGGACAGCGTACTTTGCCACTTCCACGACAATTTGAACATCTTAAACAAAATGAACATTGTTGCAAATTCTGCAATGTGTTTAAAATAGTTTTATATTATACTAATGCAAATACAAACTGAAAACAATACTCACATGTTTCAGGCATTAAGATTAATTTCAAATCGATAATATGCTAATTAAATAATTACTCTTTTTGCAATTTAATTATTATTTTAATCAACACGCGTTTTAAAGATTCTTTCGTCTTCGGTTATTTTTTTTTATCCTAAAGATGTTAACTGCTCTTGTCGTACTTGTTAATCAATTGAATTTTATAAATTCTTAGCTCTGGTATCAACATTTTTAAAGGTCATATGAAACGATATCCTGACCATATTGAGTTATATACGGGAATGAGTTCATAAGTGCCTATTTAATAAGACTGACATTGTTTTTTGGATATTTTATGCAAAATGTGAGCGCCACAGTCGATCAAAATTACTTAATCGGGAAAAGGAACATTGACTTACGCGGCTTACCTCCCTTGCTTATGACGTCAGTAAGACCCAATCGCCTTATAAAGCTATGTTGTGAATACAAATATCCATGTCATTTTGCAGCATTTTAAAAGAAAAAAAATACTATTTTATATAAAAACTTGTTTAATTATACAATAATCAACCACGTCAGTATTTTTTTTCTCAAGAAATGAAATCGTGTGCGTTTTTATTTACATGTAATAGCGTGTACATAATGATATTCAGTTTCGAGACTGCAGGGAGAATAAATGATTTTCTTCATAGATCCACATGCAAGTATAATATAATTTTAATATAAGCATATTTATATGTTTTATTTTGATCTTTTTAATGAAATTGAAAAATGCAAAAATAAGTCTGATCGTTTTTTCCCATTTGCACGTTCATGCAATTCATTAAGGTTTTTTTTCAAAACAACTTGTAGGCCTCATTGTGCCTCATTCGCTTCACGATTATATTGTTTGTTTCACTTTCAAATTCACAAATATGTTACCATTTAATTATTTTAGTCTAAGAGAAATTTCTTCAAATGTTTTGTTTTTGAAACGTGTACTTGAATTTGCCGTGTTTTGATTTTAAAACGTGTATGTGCGGTGTATACTCACAGATCCCTTTTATCTCACTTTCTTCCGCAATGTTTTCTTTCGTTTTTTTTTATCATTATTGATGATTGTTCTTAATAAAATCTGTTGATTATCTTCACATTCGTTCACAACTATTTTTATCAAACAACCGATTTATTTTACCAATACATTTCTAAATCCTTAAATGCCATGTTTCCGCGATCTAATTTAATAAAACGTTAATACACGTGTACACAAAGTATTTTCTAAAGATATTGCTACATGTATATATCAATAAGTCAGAAATTTATATTATTTCGAAATAAAATTAAAGAATAATTTTGAGTCATTTTATAGCAGCTCTTAAATACAAACTATGTACACAATGCCTCAAACATTTTAATTGGCCTGTCTTATATACTTTTTTATGTGACAAAATAAATCAAATCAATTTAAATGCTTTAATTCCCTTTAAATGTAGCTCAATCATTATAAGTACCGAAGAAGAAAATGATGTTTCTATTTCAAAAGGATAAGGATAATTCATTAATCAGCTGTAAATGTTGGAGCATTTCTTTCGTTAAATTTCCACTCCAGTACGGGATCTTCATCATGATTTTACTTTTGTGAGAAGCTGATATTAGATTTATTCATTAACGACCAATTAAAACTAAGTCATCTGTAGGCTACTACGAAATCAAATGATCTCATTTGAAAAGAAAGACACGTTCATATATGCAAAAATTACTAAAATTTAATCGATAAACTACTGTAAAATTGCACTAGTTTTAATGCATTGTTTACATCGGTGGGTCTTTGTGACGTCATAAATCCACAAAATCAAGAACGATAAGCGGGCAAGAATTTTTTCAGGTGCTCAGTTTTCACGGTTATTTCTATGTAATGCAAAGGCAAAAAAATCTTACATCATGTATTTTAACATTTGTTTATACCAAGCTTTATATTCATGTGTTAAAAATCGTTTCATATGACCTTTAAAGAGTCATTAAATCAACAGGTTCCGAAATGTTTCTATCAAATATATCTGAACAAATACATTTTACATATTATTTTAAACATAGCATTTTATTACCATTTTAACATTTTAATGGTATTTTATTATATCAAACTTATTTTCCTC
Organism: Magallana angulata; assembly: GCF_025612915.1. NCBI lineage: Eukaryota > Metazoa > Mollusca > Bivalvia > Ostreida > Ostreidae > Magallana > Magallana angulata. The sequence goes on from NC_069114.1 coordinate 41,649,366, forward strand.
TGCAACTGATTATTGTATACAGAATTATTTTCGCCCCGTGTAATTTTTGTCCTTTTACACTTGGAAACAGTTTCCCCCATCTGGATGTCGCGCAGACACAGTTGTGTAAAGAGAGATAATTTGAGACATTGGAATACGCCAAGTCTAAAAGTTACCCACTGAAAGCAAGGGCTAAAGGGGCAAAAATAAGAAAAGGCGAATATTATCCTGCATACAGTATAATGATTCTTTTTATAATTGCTGTCATTCTTACGAGACTTTTCCCCCAGAACACCAGGGACAGCTCTCTCTGCAGCTTTTACCATTGCGAGTCACGGTCCTTGAACCTCTTCCATGACAACTGCTACAACTTACCTGTAGACAGATTAAATCACATATTACATTTGATCATACACTTTCAAAATGATTTAATCTAAGATAAATCTTATTACACATGGTCAACAAATATAACAAACACATAGAAACAATTTAAGATTTTATAATGATGACTGTTGTTTTTAAATTTCGATATTAGTGAAATCCCAAATTGCAATCCCTATCACAATAAATGATAAATAACTCTTTAATGTGAATTATATTTCCTGGAAAATTGCCAATTTGAATGAATATATAGATACCCTTCCACTGCCATTACATCGACCACATTTTATTTTCCCTTTAGCTTTACATTTAAAGCAAGGCTGAAATACAAATGTAATAAATTGTTACATATATATGTAATACTTTACATATATTAACTTGAATTTCATTAACATCTAATATAAATGCCTGCTGAAAACAGACCTTAACAAAGGCGGTGTGTGGTACTTCATGATGCTGGATTTCGTTCTTGAAAATCTCCTTAAACGTTGCAGGAATTTCCCAGGGACCAGGAGCAGGTCCATTCTGGGATCCGTCAACAAACTGACCTAAATAAATTGATTAACAAAATCATCGAAATATTTTGTTTGCTTTATAATATTTATCATCGTTTTGCGGTGTATAGAAAGATGAATCAAGCATATGAAATAGAGAAACACATACATGGTATTAACCATTATAGTCATAAACAGCTTTTATAGATTTTTGAAAAAAAAATTTAAAACCAGGTATCCGAAATAGAACAAAGACCAAAATATTTAATTAAAATCATGAAACACTTTAATTTTTCTCCAATTTCTGTACTAAATATTACTAATACATGTACAGAGGCCCAAAAAACTTTTTTTTCACATATTTTTCACAATAGTACATATATTAGCATCGATATATTTAGTTCTGAGGTTTTTGTATCCTTCATTGAATATTGGTCGCCATTTAAAATGAAACACGTCAACAATAAATCACTATATACGAAGAGAAGGTCAACAGAAATTGGAAGGAAATCCATAATTCCCTAGGACTTGGCCCTACTCACATTTAATTAGTGATTAACCGAATGCAAACATTAAAAATCAATTTCATTTTGATATTTCCTGTATGTAAACTTTACTTGACATAATATTTTATTCATTGCTCGGAGAGGAAAGTTCATCATTATGATATTGATAACTGAATTTTATACTCACAAACATAACCGATCAATCAATGACGATATGATACTAATAACAATCATTCATTTCAAAAATCCAAATGTTTGAACTGATTCATAACAATTGACCTGGCCCAAGAGGCATTTACATGTATAATGTGTCCTATTTGATTGAATTGTAAAAATATGATATGTCAACAGGCGATTACAATTTGGCAATGGCTTGTTGAATTCTACAATGCAAAGTGTCAGCATAACAATACATGTAATATAGCATGCTCAGAGACTAAATAATGATTTCTTTATATTGTGTGAACAAATATTTTATGAAAATAAATACTCTAAATGTGTCTCTATATATACATTTGGACAAGTGTAGAAATACATGTACCACGAAATGGTTCATGATCCCATTTAGAAGTTCTCTCCTCTGTGAATGTTTCTAAAAAATACTGAAAATAAAGAGATGTGTTGTTTTAAATACGAAATTGATTTTTGCAAAATATTTTAGATGATAAAGCTTTTTTTATTCAATTATCAAGTAGTAGGAAGAAAACTTACATGATAGGAAGTGGATGGTTGCAGTTTCTCAAATGTGAGACTTTTGGCTGTTCCTGTGCCCCAACAACGTTGTTCAGAGACGAATTCTACCAGGGCTTGTCTGGCTGTGTCTTCTGATATCACAGGTGCACTTTTAATAGATTCAAAATGTATTACAATCTCGTTAAATCAAAGGAAATTCAATTAGACAACAACAGCAACATTACTTAATAGTTAGTGATAAACAGACGAGAAGTGGTATCTTCAAGTACATCAAATAGTTAAACGTGACTGCTACCAGCTTGCCGACCACGCTTTCGACTAATGCATTCGTAGAAATCAAAGTACTGAAAGTATTCATGGGAGTTGAACTTGCAAAAAATTTAATTTCAGTAGTATGTTTGTAGTTGTACAATGTACATTAATAACTAGACAACATTGAGATAGTCACCATCTCAAAGTGCACTGCTTATATAATGAACAATAGAATGAAAAGAATTTCAAAGAACTTTGCTTTGACATTGACCCATAATTTGGACATTTTCCAGCTCGCTAAGAGCTCAATAAAACACATAGATATAGCCGACTTTAGGGACAGAAAAGGGCCATTTTCCACAAATGATTCACTTATATTGCCCTAGAAAGCATCGTAGCAATGTGTTTTTAAAACAAAAATGATTTGGCAGATCACATGGATTTAAATAAACATGTGTAGCAGATTGACAAACGTGCTGATACAGCTCATTTCCATTTTTCAAAATGAAATCTATATCTCCTGAAGTCCAATCCAGAACTTCCTTTAAATTAAGATACTTGTACAAAATACTGATGAGTGATCATTAACATCATATTCGTCTGTTCATGTATTTTATCAACATCGATTAACACGGATTATTTGAACGCGGAATACAAAATTTACATTATATTGAGTAGTTTGTCCTACACAATTTATTCTTGCGCTGAGTTTGCGCGACAGCCTAGGGAGGTTGAACATAGTTCAACTCCCAAAAATCATCACTGTCTAGTTTTGCAAACAAAGTTGCTTTCATTTCTATCCCCCATGCTGTTCTTTTCGATTACTTTTTCCGCGGTCATTCACTAACTTGAATCGTTTATAAATATGCACAATAACATTTTATTTCTCCTTACCTTGCATAAAATAAGCATAATATTAAAATAATACTCATGAATTATAACATTGCGCATACCTCACAGTTTTCTTTAATAAAGATTATCACACTGACGAAAATTGAGTCGGGTTTTCACCATCGCAAAAAAGCGTTATTTCGGCAAATATACCTTAAACACTACAAGCTGTATATTGATATTCAGAGTGTTCGATTTTATTTTTCAAATAAAGAAATGATCAAGTCAATGTGGTATATTAAAAGTTTTAAAAATAAAGTAAATATTGAATCGACCGCTACCTTTAATAAAGCAAACACATATTGTAAACTAAAAAGTATTATGCTTAGAATAACTTGAAATAAGAAATGAACTTTATACCTCTTTTTTATTTGAGAAAGAAATTATCAAAACTAGGGTATATGACTTGAGATAAAATTAAAAAATGAATATATCATGAAAAATTAATAAACTTTGGGGCAATGTTACTTTTTTCAGGGTAATAAAAGTCATTTGAGCAATAAAAAGCCATTTTCTCTTCGATAACTGAATAGATATTTTTTCATATCTTAAATGTAGCATCTAATTCATTAAACTTTTTTGGCTCTTATAAAAATTGACTTCCAAAAAAACTTTAATAAGTATGGACGACAGATAGGCTTATTTAAAGACAGAAAGAATAAGATATTAGTGCTTACTTTTGTTGATTGTTGATGCAAACTTTCTAGTGACTGAATAAAATGTTAAGGAAAAATCAGTCGTTCGTCTTAAGGTGGCTCACTACAGCTTGAAATATTTTCTCAAATCAGAAGGAAATTACTTGATTATGATAAATATCATAATGGATAAGAAGATATGTAAGTCAAATAGGCAAACAAAAATGTGCAATTTTGGATGAAAAATTATATTTTCAAAAATTTAAGTCAGTAAACATGTTGAGCAAAAGCTCCAGTCGGATTCGAACTCATGATCTGCAGTTTAGAATCCCAATACTTTCACCACTAAGCTACGACGCTTTACAATCCAATCGAACGATATAAACAGTTTAAAAAAACATTTTAATCGCCATCTTGTGACGTAGTGTCTTAAAAAGTACAAGTCTATGTGTAGTGAGGTACCTTAATTCTAGTATAAACTGTTGATACACGTGTATTCTTTTTAAATCTGTATTTCATTTTATTTATCAAAGGTAAAAAAAATCATACATAGACCTAATAATTTATTTTCGATACATAGTTTTATTCTCCTAACCATATACATGTAGTTGTCCACTGATTTTTTTCAGTTTTCGCGATCATTACAAAGAGTACATGGCGGATATGGCCAATCAGCACAGGATGCTCACTCCTCCAGGGGTCTACATCATCTGATATTCGATTTATCCATGACGCCTTAGCAGCTTAAAAGAACTAAGTATGATATAGGTCATATTTGGTCCCCATAATTCGTAATTTTTCAAAGTGGTTTAGGTACATTAAAATGTAATGTAATATTTCAGACACTTTGAACAAGGAAAATATTTTTGTCCCTTAATAGTCTTGGATAGATACACCTCTGATGAAAATACTTTGTTTGTTCTGTTTGTACCTTTATATTTGTACAAAGAAAAAAAAGATTTACAGAAAAATGATGATGTTCATTTTAGCGGACCATTTTAGGCACATATCTTATATACACTCTACATCTAAAATTATATCTATTACATTGATTCTTTCGATTTATCTTCCAAAGCCTTTTCTTAGATCTTTTTCTTTACAACATCAAATAACAGAGGTGGGTCAACAAAAACTTACAACTTTTACAGTGCTAAACACATATATAGAGGAATATAGACGAATGAGTTTGTAAACCCGAAAAAAAAAACCGTACATTGTTTTCATTTTTAAAAATTTAGTATTTTGAACTTGATTTCAAGATTATTTTGTTTGCGATAGATTAAATTACATGATGAACATATAACATATGTTTTGATATCTGCCCTGTTATCAGCCCAAACGTTTGGTTGGGCACCCCGAAGGCTGCTGGTTGAAACAAAAGTGATATTCTTTATAAATAACAAATATCCTTATCATGACAGAGATAAAGGCCTACAGATTTTAAATATTTTCTAGCAATTTTACATCAATTTGATTGTCTTTATGTGCCTATCAATGAAAAATCTGGCCCCAGGATCATGAAACAGTCATATAATTTTAAAGTCAAATATCTTCATTGCCTATAGCCATGCAATTGAAAACATCAACGAAAAAAGGGGAAAATATGCTATTTTTTAAAAAGTTTTCCTATAATGCGTCGAAAGTTACAAATTATATAATATATACAATTATATATGTTTATACATGGCTGAAATTTGGTCATAATTCAAAAAAAATGTATCGTGTTCCGTAAACATTCTGTTTTGTCAAACTTCAGCTTTAGAGTCACAACCATGCTCGTTCAATGGAAATTGTTACCTCGTAAATGTCAATGGTGGTTGCACGTTGTCCTTAGGAGCGGCAAATTTCGTTGGGGGAGGGGGGAGTAGGGCTGAAAGAAAGAATCATACTTTACAACCTCTGTAGAGTAGAATTATGAAAATATCAACGATGAAGTTTGCTGTAAAAAAACAAAACATTGACAAACAAGGACGGCTTATGCATACTAAAGTAGTCATAGCACCAAATTCTGCTTTTTAATAAACAATATATTTGTGGAAAACAAATCAATATAAAAAATAAAACGAGGTTTTATTTAATTCAGTAAGGTACTAACATTGGTCCGTGCGAGTATGATCATACCCGGAAACAGTGTCGAAGCTAACTTCCGGTTTGTGGTCATTGTCCTCAATATGCACATCCTTGCTGAAAACTTAAATAGAAGACAGAAACATTTAAACCATATCATGATCAGGGGTTGGTTACGAACATTTCCGAATCAATATACAAATTCGGTATTTCAAACTACAATATATCGAACGTGGATATGTTGAAATAAATTTTGAAATCACAATGGAACTTTAGGACATCTTGAAGTCTTTCTCCGCTATTGGAGTTCAAAATAACGCCATTTATATGTACTCAAGGTGGCTCTATACACCACTTTTTGATATAGTGTGTCCGAAGGAAATATCCATCATATGACACAAAAAATTCTCTCAATTTCTTATTAGTTAACTTTTTAAAAATTATTCTACAAAAACACGAAAAAACATTTGAAAATACCTATAGTATCCCTATCATCATTTTAATATTTATAAATATATGTTTTGTGGTCTTCTATTGAAAATTGGAATAAACTGTGGGTGTATACAACCACCTTAAATTATAATACTATAGTGTGTTAAATGCAAAAACATGAGAATTTATATGTAATTGTTAAAATCCTTGTGTAAAATTTGTGTTTAATATTATAATTTACCTCTGCACTGTAAAACCTCTCCCATATAAGATTTATGAGAAAACAAACTGTTAAAAACTAAACAATATTAATGCCAATTCAAAGCTGCACAGGCTTTAAAAGCTCGCTTAAATCTATCTGCTATGAGTATGAATTTAAATAACGAGGAACCTGTTACTGTACAAGTCATTCGCTGCAATTACTGTTTATTCTTTGGACAGATTTGATGAAAATAGATCAAACGTCATTTCCTCTTTCTCTGAACTAGTTTTCTCTAAAACCGACTTCCATATCTGTCTTTACGCTGTCTTACCTTGTTCGCTTCCGTTTGTCGCCTGCTCGTTAATTGCAGCGCTACAAACAACAATAATTAAAGTTTATAACTAGTTTATAACTTGATAACTAGTATTCAGGCTGAAGTATTATCATGTGCATTTTTGGCGTTCAGATCTTTACCGATTAGTGGCACAAGTTTTTTTTTTTTGTTATTGTGGAATGAACGTTGATTTATTTTAATACGAGTTTGAAGAGGTAAATAAGTAAATTCCATTTTTATTCATTACAAAAAAACCCACATAATTACAACAGTTTGCATTGAATCAAATTACTTAAAATAAGACTAGTTAAATATTTGAAGTTTTTTACAATCATATACATTGTAATTAATTTTGCATTATTTAAAAATATTAACATTTTCAACTGCCTTTGTCTGTGATAACATTACAAACCAATTTTGAACCCTATTTCCCAATAACTTCATAAATGATGAGTGACACAAAATGGGTCTTGTAGCATAACCGGAAAACGGTATTGGCTGTGCCGCTTTATAGTACATAGCATGTGTTAGGTAAAAAAATGTTTGAAAATAATGTTGTTTTAAAATGTACAAATTGGAAATAATATACATATAAGTAATAAGAAATCATTCTTTGAATATTATGAGGTGATAATTTCGGTAATTATTGGTTGGAGCGTGGTCAAATCTAACATAAAACCTAGCGAGCTTTATTGGATTTGACCACGCCCCGACCGAAATTACCACCCCATAATACACATAGAATGATTCCTTATTTCTTCAATAAGATATCGATTCTCTCTAAAGGTATGCACTGATTTTTTCTGTAAAACTTACCTTTTGGTTTGAGTTAAGTATTCATTATTTTCTTAAATTTCTGGATAGTTTATAAAAAATAAGGAACAATATGACGGATTAATGTTATCAAAATTGTATGAAAAAGGAACAACTATATCGTTCTTAATTATTTAAGACAAAGGTAGTTATATAACCTCATTTCTGGCTGTATTGACAGCATGCTTTAGTTATTAGAAAAAAATGTCTCTACTGTATTGTGAAATTAATCAGGAGGACAACATAACATACCCCTCTTTGGCCATCACGAACGACTTTCACAATCGTCTCTGCCTCCAACGATATGCTTCTGACCGACTCACTTCAAAACTATAAATAATAATATAGTAATAATAATAAAAGCTAACAGGATCAAACATCGGCAGTAATCGAACCGCGGTTACCTTTCTGTGTTATTTTGACAATGTTTAAAATCCATACTGGGAAGGAGAAGGGAAATCAATGGTTTATTTGTTCATCGACCTTTGCGTTGAAAAGTAAGTATGCATCAACTGCGCTTTAAACATTGACTACTTATTTCTATTTTTAAAATTGTATTTAGGCACCTTAAGAAATGCTTGTTATGAATGCTACACAAATAGCTCTACAAACGGAGAATCCTGAATGGATTCCGTCGAGGCACCGAATTAATTTCAATTCTATTTAATTTTATTTCTTCAGGTTACGAAATGCACACGATATTCATGATACGGTATCAAATATATTGTCTATCTAGGTACTTTTTCCAAAAATTGTTGATCAACACTCTCTATCTAAGCTTGAAGTTTCAAATTTTGATTGTTGTTTATGTCTAGAACATCTGTTGACTGAAATCTGGTTGCAAGTAAAACATAGATCATTTAAGTGTTTGTTATGTAAACAAAGCTCATTCCATGATTTTGTCTTTAAAAAAGTCATAAATAAAACACTTTCATATACAAAGTAACCGATTGAAAATGTCCAGGTTACCATTCTAGGCGTACAAAATTAAGCGACCACCAATTTTGTCAAAAGGTCTTTATTGAGTGTGGGTGTGTTGTACTTCATGATGCTGAGTGTCGTTCTTAAAAACCTCCTTAAACGTTGAAGGATTTTCCCAGGGGTCAGGGGGTAGGGGCAGATCCATTCTGTAAATTAAGTTCAGTTTTTTGGATACCAAAAGTGAAAATGGGGAGAATAGAAGAGACGAAAAGCAGAGGAGGCTTGTCAAACTTATTCATTTTCATGGAGGAGAAAGGCCCATTATATCAAAACAAATCGTTGGAAAAGACAGCAGAGTGAAAATGGGAAAAAAGAAGAGACATGTCTTTTTATGCAGCTTAATTTTACAAAGGAAAATTAAAAATACTGTTTGCGTTGCGATTTTATGCACTTGGTGTTGAACTATTAGAAATGAAGTCTAGACTTGTTTAACGATTTTATTTTGTATAATATAGACGCGTATTTGTAAAAGAGGTGTAAATATTTTTGAACGCAAGTAAATACATGTATTGAATCGACTTATACCTTTAAAACAAATGCACAAGAGTTAAAATGTATATTAATAGAATATGAACTCTTATCCTCTTCTATTATTTGAGAAAGAAATTAACAGAAATGCTGAACACTGAATTGAAATTTGTAAAAATAACCCTGAATAGACGTAAATTCTTTGGCAAAGTTATCGCTCTATTTTCAGAATAAATAACGATCGCATCAACAGTGGTTTTTCTTCAAAGAAATAAGTCACTTCTGTATTTCTGCCTCATCTTTTCATGCAGACTGGGCCACGGGCTACTCCCCATGTAGAGGAGGAGATTTTCCAGTAACACCTTGGCTACAGCACCCGCCAGGTGTGGGAATGTTGGAAATAAGATCTCGAGAATCGATATAAACTTAATATCATAAAGCTCCAAAAGACAAAGAATGAGCGTTATGATAATATTATACAAGTCATCATCGTCATCAAAATCATCTTTAAAATAAGCAAAATATCACAGTTTCAAGTTGTCGTAGCAAATTGGTTATATATCAAACAATTTGGACTATTGCTCAGAATTGAACTACGTCAAAAATTCAGGAACGAATTAATTTCATTGTTTTTGTTAAAATCATACATAACCCACCATAGGTAAGTAAATATTATACAATGCTTAAATTTCTATAATCTCTTACATGTATTATTATACATTATCTACAACTACATTTAATTTGAGTGAGATGTGTTTCATCAGACTTCATATGGTGTCCGTTTAAGAAGAAGAAACGTTAAATGCTAAGCAAAATGAAAGGTGCAGATATGTAACCCAAGAAATATCGGATAGCATGGTTTTGATCAATTTCTATCAAGTTGTATGTTTTGAACCCCCGGACTCCGGAACAATAATTTAAAATAGGTACTACATAAGAATGAAATGGTTCAAGGGTATTAAATCCTACATCTTTATAGTTATGAATTTTGGAAATCGTTGCCCCTTATGCTCTCCCTCCGGGTTTACCTGTCGTTCTATTGATGTCTTTCTTCTCATAAATAGCATCACAGGGGCCAAGCCCGTTTTAACATTAATTACAATGTAACCATAAATAAAGAAAGGGGTCGAACTCTGACCCAGATAAAAAACTACCAGCTCGCTTCAAAAGCCTAGTAAATCAATTAATTTTGAAAACACTCGCAATATGCATGTATTTTTCATAAAAGTAATGTCTGAGATACACTCATGCCGAATTTCAAGTTGATGGGTCTTAAAATAGCGGAGATATATATTATTGTTATACGTTCATGTTAAATACTGAAATCTGATTGGTTAAGACGCAGTTAATAATATTTTCTATTACTCTCAGCGTTAGCAACGCATTTAGCAACGGGTAACATTAAAAAATGTTACATGCGCGAAAATTATGCGCGTACGGTTCGCTGTAGAATTCACGTTATTCCTATATAAAAGCAGTAAAATTTTCTTAAAAATGAAGACATTCAGTATAACAAAATAAATAGTGCCTGTTTGGGAGCATTGTCAACCTCCGCTTCGCGTCGGTTGACAATGGTTTTCTCGGGGTGTCAATTTCAACTGTTACCCTCCCAAACAGGCACTATTTATATAATAACATTTCAGATTGACAGAAAAACGTTTGTACGATATTAAAAACTGTTCGCACGACTTAGAAAACCGTTTGTATTACTAGAATCAAAAAAATTCTTTGTAAGATTTTAATAATCGTTTTTATGATTTAGAATTTCGTTTATACTTCTATGATTTAGAATATCATTTGGACGGATTTTTAGATTTCACTTTTATGATATGATATTCGATTTATTCAAGACATCTTAGCAGCAGAAAATTTTCACTTTATACTCATTAATATATATTCCAACCAATGGTTCATTTTTTGCGAAGAAGTGTTTGATTTTTTTGTTTAATCTTCAATATAAAGCTAAACAAAAGTTCCAGTCCTTGGGTTCACATCTCCTGTTGTATATATACTCAATACATTCCTGAATTTAAAAAGAAAATAATAAATCTTTTGTAAGAAAAAGAATCTTTAATATCAATCAAAGTCCTGAGAGATAGCAACATAATTATATAAACAAAGAAGTATATACACAAAAATAGTATCAACGGATCAAATACTAGTAAGCTACTCAAAGAGTAAACACAAAAACAGTTACTGAGTGTACAGCTAGCATTGTTTCATAAAAGATAAAGTTAAAATACCAATTGAATGACACTTCTACCAAATCGTAAAAAATAACAGTAACAACAAAAATATTACATGTATAATCATATAAAATAATAAATCGATCATTTGATCACAAGTCTAATATGGTTAATGATTCAAAAGCTAGATCCATATAAGGACAGCTTTAAAACATATTCAAGAATTAAAAATGTAAACAGTTTTGATATTTAACTTTGATATATTTGATTAAACTTTTCATCTTTAAATAAATTTTATTCTTTAAGAAAGCGTTGGAAACACAAATATTACTATTTGCAGTAACATCAGATGGGTTTCTTTGTAAATATTGACCACGAACTTAATACTTTGATTCACTTTCAGCAGAGCCGCACAACTCATCCGTACAACGTAAACAAAACAAAAAGCAAATGATGAATCTATTACAGTATAGAAATTGAAAAGTTAGGATTGAGATTTAAACTAATTCCTTGAGAATTTCAAAAAGGCAATTGAATATTGTTATAAATTAATCATTTACTTACCGAATTGCCCATGTTTTACAAAATAATACACTGTTTCAACTTTGAACAAAGAACATGCACTCTACATATACATGAGAACTGTACGCACCTGAGCAACTGCTCAAAGCTAATAACCCAGTATTTGATTTGATAATATCTGTAAGTACATATATTGGTAAGTGTTCCTTTATATCAAAGTTCAGCCTAAGCAACCTAAGTAGGACAGCCATCACAGAGTTGACGAAGAAAAAGGAACTTAAAGCCAGAATACTGCCGCATAACTTTATAACTGAGTTATTCGCCATTACAAGATGGTGCATCCCCAACAGCACTGATCCGGGTATTCGGGGGAGTAGACCTTACTCTCCAATCCGTAGACAAAGTAGGACAAAGTCTTCCCTTTGTGCTCACAGAAACACTGCGTCACCGGCACCATGCGTATCACGTGACGCTGAAATGTAAACGTCATCATTGCCTGTGATAGTCACGGGGACAACACCGTTTTACCATACATAAATAGCGTATCAATCTTGTTTTTTATTATCAGTAATTGCGATTCCATTAATGAATTGGCATTATAAAGATTTCATTTATAGGATATTTCTTTTTTTATTGATCCAGACTATCTTTCATCTTTTAAACGTATGCATGGTAAAACAAAGTACTGACGGGAGTTGTTTTTATCGATTATCATTTATTTTAAAATTACTTTATCTTGCATGGCATTTAGTTTCTAGTCTGTATTTGAATTACGCACTTTTTAATTATATGAATTTTTATACTTTTCCGACAAGAATTTCGAGAAACCCCATATGAATCAAGTTGTGTAATATTGAAAGATAGATTTCAAACTATGTATTAGTAATCGAAACAATTCTAAAAATCGTATGGATCCAAGCACTATTGATATCGAATCTAGTCTCGTTCAACCAGACGCTCGACTGTCTCGGTTAATCTCCGACAAGCAAGAGAGCCTCTCTGCTTGTCGGAGATTTACGGAAACAGCCGAGCGTCCTGTTGAACGAGAATTTTATAAACTCTGGCGTAGGAACACATCAGACTACAAAAATATCTAAACTGTTCGTATTATATAAAATCTGACTATTTTAAAAGTGTTTATAGATAAGTTTCCTTCAAAAACAATGCTTCAGCATACATTACATCGAATTTTTCTATTATTTTCAAGAACTATGTCTTGTCAGCGGTGATGATTTGTGCATAGGTCCAAACACTGTTTCACTTTCGGTTTGCCAAAGTAATTGCATAGCAGAGTTGATTAAAATCAACTCCCAAAAACATGTATTGATATGTAGCTCTTATTTCTGAGCAATAAATATACACATTTTTCAATGTGTGACAACTGATATTTGCGCCATAGTAACTTTTTTGTCAAAGTTCACAGCATGTACAAACACGCGCCATTACGTGAAAACGAGTGAACGGCATGTCATTGTCCAAGCATTGGTTGTTTAGGCAGCATATCGTGAAATCGTCATTTTTGTATAAATTGATGACGTTTCATAAAAGGTTTTACCTGCATGTGAATTCTTCGCTGTGGAAACTGATGACCGTTCAGGAGTCTATGGGAGGCCTCGTTAATTTCTGCCTGTGGAAATCTAGCGATCGGCATCACCTAATTAATCAAACAAAACTTTTAAAAAATATACATGTATATAATACCGGGATAACCCAACATGATCTCGCCATCACTAATATTTTTAATTCCTCAATTCGATTAACGTTTTTGACTCAATCCAGTGCATTGATCTGAGGTAAAACCTCAGCTTTGAGGCAGAGAATAGGAAATTGAAAGTTTGAAATCTTCAACCAAGGTCCTGATTTCTAGAAATGAAGTATACATACCCGAGGCTGGGTATCCTGGAATCCAAGGGAACCCGCGGCCTGCGAGATCAGCTCGTCCGGGAGATCCGTCTTTTCCACGATGTGCTCACCAATGTTGTTGACCCTACAGTATGATCCAATATAAATATATGGGGTCAACAAAATCGGGATTTTTTTCGGGGTGGGGTGGGTTCTTTGCTTTTTAGTAGATTTCTTGTTGTTATATTGTATCAAAGATAAGTTTACATCAGAGAAATAATTAATCGTTTATATACATACCACTTGATGATAAGTCTTATAAACCATCTTAGCCGGCAGTGTCCCTTGCATACAGGGCACGTGACACGACCGTCCCCGCCGCATCTTGTACATCTATATCAGAAAGTTACGATCATTCAAATATCTTACATTTTAACAGTTACAACTACGAAAATCGGTGTTCTTTAATTGCTTTCTTTCAATATCAAGACATCAATAACACTTTCTGAATAAATTCCTCTTCGTATATTATTCAAACCATATACGTACGTATATGGTTCGCATTTTGATAAAAAGAAAAGACTAACACCAAAAGATGTAAATACGTGTACATATTCTAAATCTCATTCGTTCATTGAAATTTTAAGTACCTCTTTTTACCCCTTCCGGAACAACTAAAACACCGCTTGACTTCATGCTTGCCCTTCCGGTAGACTCGCTTCCGGCCGGTACCACGACATGATCCACATTTAACCTTTCCAGAAGATGGTTTAGAATAAATAGAATTAATAACTAATACATATCGCGCATGCATTGTTATGACCTGATTATTTGTTGTACAATTAAAATGTTAAAACTGTACCCTTCCTCTTCCGTGACATCTTCCGCATCTCACGTGACCTTTGGCGCTGCATTTATGACAGTCCTACAATCAAAATGGATTTCAGAAGTTGTTGGTGATCAGAACCACATATAATTTAATAACAGCTTCAATCATGCATGAAAATTATTACAATATTTTAGGGGAACGTGTGTTCGATTCCATTTCTCAAACAAACCTTTACGTAAGCAGTATGGGGTACTTCGTGATGCTGTGTTTCGTTCTTGAAAACCTCTCTAAACGTTGCCGCAATATCCCAGGGACCGGGAGCAGGTCCATTCTGTGGGCCATCTACCGGCTGACCTAACCAAAATAAAATCAACACAGTTGATAATGTTTTTATACCAACAGTTGGTGAAGTCGCTTTCTATATATATCAAACATTTAAATTAAATTGGCACGAAGCATGTATTTGAGTAACTACATTAATGTACCATGAAACGGATCAAAATCCCATTTAGTACTCCTTTCTTCTGTATATGTCTCCAGAATATACTGTAAATACGATGCATGTTGTTAATACATGTACTTATAAGATTGAACGAACACTGAAGAGAGAGAGAGAGACAGACAGGCAGACAGACAGACGGACGGACAGACAGACAGACAGGGACAAAGACAGACAGCCACACAGAGACAGACAGACGGACAGACAGACAGATGGACAGACGGCCAGAATCATTATCAAACGTTATGCATGTATCCAAATGGGTTACTTTTTAAGTTATAACAACAAAATTGATGTTATTTCATTTCATATATTTGTATTTTTTATAAAATCGTCATTATTAGCATAAACTAACGTGATACGACGTGGAGGACTGAAGCTCCTTGATGGTCATTTTTTCGGCAGCACCTTTCCCCCAGCAACATTGTTGAGCCACGTGTTCCAATAGAGCTTGTCTGGCAGTGTCCTCAGATATCACTGGAGCGCTTATCGATACAGGGAAAACCATTATCAACAGAAAAATGATCAGGAAAATTTCAAGACATGTATTCAAAAATAATCTTGCCTTTGTTGATATCGTTTTGGGGAAGATTGATATACGGAAATGATAATGAAAATGATGCAGAATTATTTACATGCACATAATTATGTGTAATAGATACTAGTATACCAAACGCCATTCCACCAAACACTTGATACCATGTTTACATAATATCTTTAACACAACAGGAATGTCCATATTTTGGTGGATTAAACTGTCTACAGAATTTATTAAGTGGATAAGTGCTTCAATTAATCAAAACCTTAAAGATTAGTTTTTACAAAAATGGTACAGTGATATCAGGAACACAGTGTTTATACGCATTACATGTATATGGATGGTACCTTTAGTATCATTCATATGGTTTTGAGAAAATAAATGAACTGAATTGAATCTAATTGAAATACGAGGATAATGAATACTCTATAATGAATAATACATAATGAATAATATAATGATTGATGGTACTTTCGTCGATGACATGCTATCTCTTTACCCATTAATGCATGTTTTATTAACTAGGTTACATTGAGAATCGAAGTGCAGAAAAAATGTTCAATGCATATTCTGGTTTAAACTCGGATATGGAATGTCCCTGACTTTTGAAATATCAATCATTGTACGCATCGTTCGTTGAGACCCAGGTTGAAAGAGAACATAAAAAATTCATAAAGAAACGAGTTTGAAAATTAGAACTTAGTCTAGCAAATTCTTGTTTGTTATTCTCGGTTACTAAGCCATAGTACTTTTAAAAAAATGCAAATTATGGGAGCTTGAAGTAATTGAAGTACCTCATAAAATCCGGCTGTTTCTGGTCTTTCGGAGGAATGTAGTCCGTAGGGGGAGGCGGAAGCAATGCTGCAAAACATGGCAATTGAAAACTTAATCTTCATGACGTGTTAAATGTTAAACTTTATTTGAAATTTCAAAACTCTGTGAGATTCTTATATAAAATTCATTGTAACTCACACTGGTCCAATCGAACATTGTTATATCCGGGAACTGTGGCGAAATCAAGTTTAGGTTTAACGTCACTTCCTTCGGCATTCAAATCTTCGCAGACAACTTTAATTTATAGAAAAATAGAACAGAGATATGAACCTGAGAACTTTTTTAGGACTGTCTAAATTTTAAATTGTTTAGGTTGATCATAATTATTCTCTTTTTATATCAGACACATTCAGTTCAGCTAAGAATAGAACGCACAGTAAAATGTATTCTTATACCTCAATATGATGATTTTTTATAAAACGACATATGATTGGTTCAAGATAATCACGTGCCAGAGCAATACAATTTCATACATATGTATATCCCTGTCATCGTCATATTTTTCATTTTATCCCTTCCCTTCGAATTTTCATATCATGCTTACGAAAAATCCTGAGAATAAGCATATGATGTAATTAAACGATTAATTCTATTTAAAAATCGTTTTAAATCATTTTAAGATAAGAAAACTGCCATAGAAAGAACTGAACCGATAAACAAACTACGTTTTTGCTTTACTAGAATTAAAAAACGGTTAGAAGCCGAGGTATTCTAAATCATCACATGTCGTTAGGTGTAATAAATAATTTATTGCATGAACGTTCGGGAAATATGAAGATTTTTCACCCATGAAAAATCATTTTTTACTCGGGCGTTGCCCTCGGGAAATATGATTTTTCATGAGGGATAAATCTGCATATTTTCCTCACAATCATGCAATAATGTATAAATACGTTAAAAGCAGTTAAAAGTAACACAGTTATATATAAATACGCACCTGGTTCGCTCTCGTCTACCTGATCCTCGTCACTTTCATGTCTGAAACAAAATAAAACAATTTAAAGAGTCAGCATCATCAGCTGCAGGTGTGTTGTCTTTGATCCAAGGCAATAAATGTATATTGTGTGAGTCTTCATTATCATTTACTTAAATTATATGATAAGATCTTATTATTTTCCTCTTCGTGATTTGCTAGACAGAATATGCTGACCCAAATCTATATATAGAACTTTCGCTGCCTTTAGATTTTACTTTAATTTGCGTGAAGATTAATTATTTGCACTACTCTACTGAGTAATGTAAATACCGGTAAATGATTTCAGATTTCGAAAGATAATCTTCAGCACTCTGCATATTGACAACATATTGCACTTGATTTGTATTATTTTAGCAGTGTGCAACTTTTACCCACCATGTTTATTTAACGAATGATTATAAAGCATCATCCAATGTATTTGACGAATATTTCCTGTAGAAAATACTGTACGTTCAACATACGAGGGTCATTGAAAATAATGAATTTCAAAATGGTTGAATAAAGTATTCAATATACGAAAAATAAATGACCACGAATTAATAACCATGAAAACAATTGACTATAAACAAAGAGAACATTAGAGTTGGTGTATTTTTTGAATGACTTCATTTAAGGCAATAACAATGCTAGAAGAAATGCTATCGGTATCGTTATGATGGTATACCATGATAATTTAAATTTAAACATTCCCAAATCATACATTAATTCAATTGATTGGCATTTTAAACATACATGTACATTGAGGTCGTTTTTCTTAATATAAACCAAGTAAGTGACATGGTATGACAAAAGAAATAGAAAGATAATCTTACTACAAAATATTAGTATACATGAAAAATACCTCAATGGCTATGTTGATCCGTCAACTTATCTAGTTAAATATATATAATAAGTCCTAAAGCTAATGTGTTAATCTAAATTCAAAACTATTCCGACACAGTTTTAAATATGGAACTTTGACTTTACATAGTTTCTCTATTTTCCTAAACGTAGAAAAGGTTACTGGTAACCCATGTCTTAATTTTATTGCTTACCGACTCGCTTACAAAGCATTTCCATGGAAATACTAATTAACTAGGTTTCAGTAATAGCTGCGATCGAGTTTTAGATTATAAATCGAGGTCAGGCATTGGCAATAATGTCCTTTCTGACATATATTATTTTTAAAAATAATATCTGCAATATCATATTGCAGATATTATTTGAAAAATAATATATGCCAGAAAGGACAATAACATGAACTCATTATGATGGATGGAACCAAAAACTGTTTGGTATGGTACTGCACGTTCTTTTTCGGGGCTAGCTGCAGGTCTGTAACTCCCTGGTCTGAAAAAAATTCGGATGGTCGACAACCTGCCAGGACGTCTATTTGGTTTTTTCAGACCATGGACCCACAGACCTGCATGCAGCTACTTCGGAGCAAGAACGTGCACGAGTCGCACAAAATTAAGCAATTAACGATAATATTCTTTGCGGGCATCTATCGTCCTTGTCCATTGCAATTGGGTAAATTCAAAATATTAATGCTTCGACAAGCATGTCCTTCATTCCGTAGAAGAAAAAAATATAAGCATTCCTGTCCTTTCTGACATATATTATATTTCAAATAATATCTGCAATATGACTACTGCAGATATTATTTGAAAAATAACATATGTCAGAAAGGACAATACGAATATTTTGATACAATATATACATGCAATTCACATTCTCGTTACTTGAATAAATGCTATAATTATGGTTATCTTAATGCGGAAGATCGAGCATACAATTAATCATTAATTATAAGCTTTTAAAAGCTTACTCTGTGCATGACTACCTAGCACCTGCTTTAGACGAATAGCTATACGAAAAATATATACTGTACCCAATAGATGCCATCCCTGTAGATGTCATTTAATCCTTTACAGAATGGTGCATTTACGATCTGATCCGCGGTATACAGGTTCCATGTGTCAGAGTTAAAATCAATGGCCACAATGGTTCTCGTTTTTACTTCGATGATAAGGTATTTATAACGTGTGTGCCCAGTCATAGCAACAGAATATTTACAAAGAGAAAAGTAGAGCAGAGAAAAAGAGATGAAGAGGGCAGAGCAGCTATAGATTAACAACTGGATTGATGGATAGAGAGAAAGGAAACTGGACGGATGGATGGATGGATGGATGGATGGAAGGATGGATGGATGAATGAATGGATGGATGGATGGATGGATGGATGGATGGATGGATGGATGGATGATGGATGGATGAGGACACATGTACTCATATTTAGATAATTATAAAACGGATGCGATTCGTAATGCATTTGAAGTGCATAATTAATACTTGAATATATTATAAGGGGAAAAGTGGTTTTTTTTTCTCTTGATACATATTACAAATAGTATGTTTATAGAATAGTGTTTCATTGAGTTTTTATTAAGCAATTCGTTATAAATCTCCGAATCATTAATCATGCATTTGTATTCTGGAGAAGACTTGGTATGCATGGTTTTTTTCGTTTTAAAAGCTGATCAAACCTGACAAAAAGAACGGTACGTCCTTTTATTCGCAGTAAAATGTCAAAATTGGGGCAAAAAAAAATGATAAATTGAAAGTTACAAAATCCCCGTAGATAGGTACATACATGTATATATATGTACCTCGGTGTTCAGCACAGTCAAATACCCCAGCCCGGGGGACCCATGACCATTAGACTTAAGCGTATTAAAATTCTATCAACTTCTTGAATGAGCCAAATCATTCAGCTTATCCACAGATCAAGCATTAATCCGATGTCCTGTCAACGAAATGGAACTTTTACCTATTGCGAAAACCCGTCAGACAATTCTACCATCAGCTACGGCTCTTACTAGGAAAAGTCTTTTTAAAAGAAATTAATTAAGATTGATTATGTATCGATATTTAGGATATGAAATAAAGACTAGAAAGATACCGGTATTTTAATAAACATTTTGCAAAGTTTATGAATTGCGTCTATGTGGATTTTTACGCGGAGGTCAAGATCTGTTATTGCATGCACTGCACGTAACCAATGAGATTGCATTCTACATGTATATATTTATTGTTGTTTTGTCTCATTTGAATGATTAGGATGGTTGTAAAATTGTGGGCTCTGGGTATATATCAAATATTGCATATAGTTCTACTCAATAGATCAACTAACCTAAATGTATTGAAATGGTATCAAATTGAAAAAATTTACGTTAATATTATATACGTTAAAGAAAACGGAAATTAAAAAATACATACCCCACACTCGCCATGGTGAAAGAGGTTTAAATCTCACTGTCGCTGTAATTATACAAAAAAGATCTCGTGGCCGGTAGAAAGCCTTATGTGAAAATCAGCTGCCATATATAATTGCATGATTTAAAGGGTAATTTCAAATACCTATATATATAGGTCATGTTTCCTTTAAATATTACTAACTAGGTATTGAAAAATCCTCGAAATGTCCCTCATTCTTACCCATAGAAAAAGATGTTTTAAATGGACAGGATTTGGAAATATGTGATCTCTAAGGAAAATATTTGAATTTTGCTTGACAGAAACTTTAAATTAAAAGTAAAAAATGAACTATATAACAATGCTTACAATTTAAAACGGGAAGAATTTGGATAAAAATTTAAAATTAAATTCAAAATCCCCTAAAACTGTGAAATAGTAGTAGTTTATTTATAGTGACATATATTCTTATACATTTTACATGAATCACCAACAGTAAGTATGGATTTCACATATATCGGGCTAATGGATTCGAATGAACCACTTTTAACACATTATGAATGAATAAAAAAAATTAGAAAAGAACACAGCTAACGTAAATATACTACGAATGTGATGTATTTAACTTTTTCATTTTAGAAATAAAAATTAAGTACCAGATAGCAAACAAAGACTTTAAGTATGTCCTCTCTAAGCACATTACCACAATCGACATGTAATTTTGATTTGAATATATTCAAGGTAAATGAATGAAAGAAATACAAATAAAAGAGGAAAAAACAAAAGATCAACAAAAAGAAAAGAAAAACACACAGAACGAATTGGATTGCGAAAGGTAAAAAAAACATGGACTACTAGTATTCTAGATTGGGCTGACCCCTACCCACCCACCCCAAAAAATAATAATAATAAATTTTAAAAAAGAAATAATGCCTTCGGTTCTAAAGGATAGTTTTTGATTGTCTTTATATATATATATATATATATATATATATATATATATATATATATATATATATATATATATATATATATATATATATATATGTCATTTTATTTTATTTTTGCAGAATTTGATCATGATCGATTTTGATATTTTCTTTCAGTGGAAAAAACAATTATAAACATGCATGAGATTTTTCAATTATGTATGCTGATCATGAAAATTGTAATTTTTTTTTAGAAGAAAGCAATGTGTATGTTTCAGACACGTAGCAACAGGGGCAGGAGGGGGGCTGCCCAGCAAAGATTTTTTCTTAAATTTATAAGCAAAAATTGAATTAACATGGAGCTGCTGCCCCCCCCCCCCCCCCACTTCTATGGGACCATGAAAAATATTGATTTGAAAATATAAACCCCTCCCCAAGGGATTAGAATTTTCAGGATTTTGTAAAGTAAGGATTTTTAAAAATTTTTTTTTTTGCTGTCAAGATTTTTTGGATGAGTCTCCCCCCCCCCCCCCCCTTTTCAAAAACGACGCTACGTGTCTGTGTTTGGTTTTCTAATTCATATTGGCTGCGAAATTAAAATAATAAAATTCAGTAAAGATAAAACCAATCTTTCCATATTTAACGTATTAATATTTCATTAACATAACGAAAAATTCAATACGACATGATTTGCACCCCTCTGCATACTTAACACATACATGTATGTAAATTTACTTACAAGTGCCATGTGAACTGATTTGCTAATATGCAAACTCTGCAAGGCTGGGTAAAGACAAGCTGCAAATGAACGTATGCATATATGTTGTCGCAACACGAAAAAAGATTTCATATCGCCCGATATTCCGCTGAAGATAAGTAGATGGCAATAGCCACTTTTTCATGTTACGGTTCTTTTACGGTCTTTGGTGCTAGGACCAAATCATTTAACCTTTTATATAATTTTGAGAAATTTTCCTTCTTCGTTCAAATTCGTTCTTATACTAATCTTCGTTCTTAAAATACAGTATTGTCGGAATCAGTGAATCAGATTTTTCTTCTAATTTTCTAGATTCGGGAGCACCCAAAAACTAGTCTTATGAGTTCAAATACATGTAGTAAGGAAATACGTACAGTGTATACCTTTTTTCTGTGAAAAATTCTCGAATCTCTTTATTTTGATTCAACAATTTGAAGATTTAAATTTATCAACGGTACGTGTACATAAATCTGGTCTGAACGCAAAGCAAATGAACTTTTACTTAATTATGTGTGTAAATTTACTAAAATACAACGTTTTATATATCTGCAACATGTAACTATTGTTTTGTCCGAAGACTTGCGGGCGACCACGTACTTTAAATCCATCATATATGATACTGACAACTCAGTCGGCAATGTATATATAGTTATCCACAAAGATAATGTAATTTTGTTACCCGGCCTGTATTTATATATCGATGTATGTAATTTGTAATTAAAGAGAAGATATTGATTGTTACATGTATCTCTAAATAGATTAAAAAGTTATGTTCGATGGGGCAACAAAAATCCATGATTTGAAGTACACTTGAATATCTTAATGATGTGTAGATGAATATATTTCAATTTCAATTTTCAATTTCAATTTCTTTATTAACCAATTAAGGGCCCTCAAGGGGCAACATGAAGACTGTTGACATACAACATCCAATGAACATAAAACATTCAATAAACATATACAAGAGGGAAAGAGCTGGATGATTTAAAGAACTATGACAGACATGAACAATTAAATAGTATATATATATATATATATATATATATATATATATATATATATATATATATATATATATATATATATATATATATATATATATATATATATATATATATATATATATATATATATATATATATATATATATATATATAATTATGTATGTTTCCATACATTCACTATAGTGTCTTCTATATATATTTATGTTAAACACCATACATAAATATGTCAAGATACAAATGCACATACAAATTTGAAATAGTTTATCATATGATTGAAAAAAAACCAAAAAAAAAAAACCAATATTTGAATAGGAAATACAAATTAAGGCAATGCCTTTTGTAAAAAGTTACCAACAGAGTTTAATATATCTAATTCTTCACAGTTTAGAATCCAAAATAATTTTTGTTTATCTTCTAAACTAGTAAAATGTTTTGCTTTAGATGAAATTAAATCAAATAGTTCCTCTCTTTCTTTTGTAAATTTGCTGCATTGGATAAGAAAATGTTCTTCATCTTCAATTTTATTAAGTGTACAATTTTTGCATATTCTTTCTGTTCTAGGTGTGTTATTTTATCTGCCCGATTCAATAAAAAGTCTATGCGCTGATATCCGCAGTCTACAGATTGGCTTTCTGTATTCAGGTCTTAATATAGTTAAATACTTTTCCAGTCTGAAGTTAGTTTTCAAAAATAAATAAGTAACAAGTTTGCCATCTTTAAGTGTTTCATTTGAGTACTGCCAATCCATCAAATATTTTTTAGTCTGAGATTGTTTTAAAGAAGTAACAAAGTCTTTTTTAGAATATGTCATAATGTTTCGAATATTAAGAATGTTTAGTAGCTTTTCAATAGAGGAATACCAAGTTGTATTTTGGGCGAAATGAAGTTCTTTACTACATACAAATGCATCTTTTAATAAAGGAAACTCTGTTGTTAAATTTTCTAATCTGTAGCAGTATTTTAGTAATCTATTGACAATATCATAATGTAGAGGAAATCTTCCTAGTTCAGAAAGTGAAGCATGGTTCATACTTTTCTTATTCAACCCCAATATGGTTTTACAAAATTTTAGATGTAAAGTTTCAGCTATTAAGTTGTTATAACATTGTTGTATCAGTATATCATTAGACTGTTTTATTTTTATGTTATTGACGTTAAAGATTCCCCATATTTCAGAGCCATAAAGTAAAATTGGCTTTATAGTGTGGTCAAATACATTTAAGCTAGTCGATATCCCGGGGTTTAGACTCAGGAAGTCTTTTCGTAGTTTGAAATAAGCTTTCAGTCCCTTTTTGTGTAATTCCACCTTAGCCAGTGAGAAAGTCCCTGAAGCTGCAAAATGAATGCCTAAGTATTTGTAATTTGGTACACATTCAATATTGAAATTTTTAAAACTAAATTTATGGTTAATTGTTCTCCCAGCTTTATTAGATATAATAATTTTTGTTTTATTGGAATTAACTTGCATACCCCAGTCATCACAATATTTCTCTAAAGCATTTAATTTTTGCTGAAGTCCTTCTGGTGATGATGAAAAGATTACTATGTCATCAGCATACATTAAACAGTCTATGTTTTTTGAGTATAATGATAGAGAGTCAATACAGCCCTGTAAATATGATGGCAGGTCATTTATAAACATTTTAAATAATGTGGGGCTCAAATTGTCTCCTTGACGCACCCCTAATTTGATAGGAAATGAGGAGGTAAGAAAATTATCATATTTAACACATGCTTCACTTTTCATATACATATTATTAATGATACAATAAAATTTTGTTCCCACATTATGTTGTAGTAGTTTTAGTTTCAATCCATTGTGAACAACACTATCAAAAGCTTTATGAAAATCTATAAAGCAGGCATATAATCTACCTTCTTTTGTATTACAATATTTATCAATTAAACATTTAACAATAAAACAATGATCAGAGGTTCTGGCATGTTTTGTGAATCCAACCTGACAAGGGTGTATTAAATTATTTTCACTTAGGAAGTTATCTAATCTGGTGTTCAAAATAGTATTGAAAAGTTTGCCAAGATTACTTGTTATAGTTATTCCACGGTAATTGTTTGGGTCACAGGGATCATTTGATTTGAATATAGGAGTGATATATCCCTTAGCCCATTGTTCTGGGTAATAACTAAAGGAAAAGCATAAATTAAATAGTTTCAATAAACAAGGTATGAGAAATGTGTGTCCACTTTTCAACATTTCATTCGATATAAGATCTAACCCTTTTGCTTTTCCACATTTCAAAGAAGAAATTGCAGCAGATATTTCTTTGTTTGTTATTATGTTGTCTAGTTTATTAAATATGTTATGTTTACGTTCTTTTTCTGCAAGTAGAAAATTTAATTCTCTAAATCTGTCCTCAAAGTTTTTGTCCACTGATGAATGTAAAGATTTAAAATGGTTTAACCATGCATTAGGTTCTACTGGATAATTAATTGAATCAGCTTTTTCTGCCCTTAGATCATTTACAAGTTTCCAATATTGTTTTGGGTCATCTATCCGCAAAGAATCTAGCTTGTTAATAATGTCGCTTCTAAATTTTCTATATTTCAGTTCTAAAAAAAAAAAAAAGAACAATTTAAAATTTATCTATTGGCTCTCTGTACCCAGTGTTACTGTTAATATCATAACTTCACTCCCTTTTTTTATTTTGCTGTAAAGGAGTAATAATTTTCAATATTCATTCTTGATAAACGGGTACTGCGATTTTTTTAAAATCAAGTTTCCATTATTGTAATTCTTGAGATTTTTGTTAAGAAACTAAATGCATATTGATGAAAGATTTGTTTCCCTTTGAATATATATCTAGAAAAGTAGTTCTTGTCAAAACAGTTTTAAGTTACTAGGTCCCTGTAAGAAAAACATTGATACAATAAAATATTCATAAAATAGTGTGAAAAGTACAACTTCATATAAATCATTAATAGCTATGATCATAATATTTTTTCTTCTTACCCCACCGAATTACGCGTAGTAATAACGATGTGTCATAGGTACTACTTTATCAAAAATGGAAGACAGTGATAAGTTTTCCCAAAAGAAGTTGAAATTGTTTTCTGTGGTGGATTTTCTAGTTTCATAATGTGCACAAATAGGCATTCTCAATAGGACTCTAGTCATCAACACTTGAATGCTCTAATATTGTTCATCGGTGAAGACGTATTACACGGGCATTGTGTTTTGTTATTGTTTTGCAGAGACGGAAGTGGAACTTAGAATTCCTAAATTCCTTTCAATTTAGAGATTAACGAAATTTGCAAAATGAAAAGTGCGTTTAGATATCACTTCTTTGGTTATTGGAGCTGATAGCTGTGACAGGTAACAAACATTGATACTGTATTTATACCGGTAATATCTACATGCATGTAGCCCGAAATTCCTCCACATCTTAAAAATTTAGTATTGGGGGAGTCAGCGTTATACTATAGGCTTAAATACTACAGTACATATCACACGTGTGACTTGACAGTCATGGCTTATAGAAAAAGTGGATCAATATAACAACGCCAGTTTAGATTTGACTCGTCATTTACGAAATTGAGAGGTGGTGTAATGAATACCTGAATACTCCATAAGCAGATAAATTGGCGTATAATCACGTAAAGTACTGATAAAGATATGTTGAGTATCTAGTAAGGAAGAATTATGATGGTAGCATGGTTTTATCAATATCAAAAGCAAAAAAGGAGAAGTGAAAGTATTCAAAGGATCCTGAATGTGATAGTGTGTATATAATAGGTTCAGTACTGACAAACTCCTGATACTGTGATAGCACTAGCAGGTAGATTAAATGTTTTGCTAAGTGGTAGAGCAGTGGTCTTTATATCGTTTGATCTAGAGTTTGAGCCATGTGTGGTCATTCCCCATAAAAAGTAACATATAAAACATCCCTGACCTTGTCATCACTGATTTATTCCCTCTTTGTATTCATATTTTATGTCATTATTAATTTGAAATTCTCATTTTAAGAAATGTTGGCTTCTAACTTTGAAATTTCATGAATATTTTACATCATATCCAGTGATTTTGGGGGGTCTGATTGGGGCCATATTCGACCTCAGTCCCAATCGGAAATTTCCTGAAATTATTCTAACTTTGGACTCAAATTCTCAATTGTAATTTTTAAAAAAAATCTTTGTTTAAGTTGTCAAAATACTGAACAGAATAGTAAATATTTCGAGAACTCAAGAAAAAGAAATTTGTTGTTTAATTAGTATTTGAATAAATGATAGATATCATTAAATTTCACTATAATCAATAAAAACGAATTCACCCATATTTTCCGTTTTTTCATTATTTTTCCCAATTGAAGCCCCCTGTCCCAAATTGGAAGAAAACCCCACTAATATCACTATGATCACCTGAGTTCCATATACAATCATATACACACACATATTTATTAGTGCTGTTCTCTGTGTATTCTTGATTGTATGCTAAATTAAAAATACACTGAATTGGTGATTTTGTTTTTCAAACATTAAATTTTATATTTTCAAAAGTCTGACTACAGCATCTCACAGTAGTAAAGAGGCATAGTCATTCTGATAAATGTTCATGTCTAATTTTGTCATTACTGTTTACAAGCCTGATAACTAATGTCTGAATCAGAAAGGGCTTGAAGACAAGCATGTGTATCATTATGTATTAACAGTTTTTATTTCAGTTATGAGGAACTTCAGTACTTAGAAACTCACATTTAAATAATGATATTTTGATAGGATTTTCTTTTAAAGATTGCAGTGTGTATCTATGAGTTACATACAGTATATATAAACTGGTTTTATTGATACACAGAGTAGTGATAACAAAAAGATAAATTAGTTTTATAAAATTATAGGTCACTGTTTTCAAATAAGCCTCTTATCAAAAGTCATCTTCCTTTGTTTAATTGATAATTGGGGGAGGAGGGGAAGGCAATCTAGTACATTTTCAAACTGAAAGTATGTAGTTCTGATTTTCTGATCAAATATCTATTTATTTAAAACTTTTTATCTTTCGGTTTAGAAAACTAGCAGTTGAAATTCAAAATTTTGGTAATTATTTTGAAATGTATGTAAAACTCCAATTGAATTCATGAAACATATTGCTGTATATAACTGTAGTGATAGAAAGACGCTAAGAATGCTTTGATTCCGTAGCCACATTAAAAGAGATTACATGACCTCATTTCCTCACTGAACAGGATGAACCCCCAGCATCAACTTGTACACCGTTAACAAGTGTTTCTGAATCCCCAAAGCTTCATTCTAATTTTTGTTCTGTTGAACTTATCAGCAATCTCTTTTTTGAGGGATAGAATTTCAGCATGTTTTCCAGAGCCTTATCAGAAAAGCACTAAGTCCCGCTAATTCATAGTAAGAATCCACTGCAGGGATTGCAATTTCATTGGAATCAGGGTTAAAAAAAATCTTAAAGAGAACAGGTTTAGAATTAAATTAAATTTTTTTACCACCCCCCCCCCCCCCCCTTCTTTATGATATGCGGGAATTCTTGTGCTGTAAGATTTATGCATTGAAAAGATGAAACCTTGAATCAATCAGAAACATATGAAGTATGTTACCTAATTCTACTTAAAATTCTGTCAATGCTGTTGTTTAAGATCATGAAAATTAATTGTACTGCTTACTTTTTATCCATAGTTACAATGTATGTAAGGGTAGAGCAATGCTTGCACCGGTACTACTTATGTACTGCTTATATTTGGGGTGGGGGTGGGGGAGGGGGGTTATGTTACAGATATTGAAAAAAACATTTTTTTTTCAATGTACAATTAAACTTCGATATCTTGAACACAGATATCTCAAATACAATGGATGTGTCGAAGTGATTTTTAAGTCCCAACCACCCTCTTTTTTAAGTATTTTACCCTCGATATCTCGAATACTCTGATATCTCAGAAGTTTTTCAACAGTCCCATCTAGTTCGAGATAACGAAGTTTGACTGTATATTGATTTGACTGTTCATAATATTTATATAAGAAAACATTTCATTTCTTCTTTTTGCAGGGGGCGACTAAACAAGATGGGGGATGAGCAAGTACTAGTTGTAGCAAAATATGACTACAAAGCAGAAAATGCACAAGAGCTGGACATCAAGAAACATGAAAAACTTGTTCTTCTGGATGACTCAAGAGACTGGTGGAAGGTTCAGAACACAAGAAACAAGGCTGGATTTGTTCCATCAAATTATGTCAAGAGGTCCAATTCAAAGGCATCTAAACTCTTCAGTCGTGTGAAGAAGAATTTGGCCAGAAGGAACAAAAGTGATACAAAGATAACTGGAACCAGTCCAATTGTGAGTCGTAATGGAGACACAGGAAGTGACGAAAATAGCATTAGTAGTGACATCCAAGCTGTCGACCCGCAACCAGCAATTGTGAAATATAACTACTCACCAAAACGGCCAGATGAGATGGAGCTATTTAAAGGAGAGCGAGTGATGGTTTTAGAGAAATCCATAGATGGATGGTGGAAAGGTAGAAAGTCGGATAATATTACATCTGGTTGGTTTCCCTCAAACTATGTGGATCTGGAACCATCGGAACAAAATGACTGTACCATGTACTCCACCGCTGCCTCTCTGGAAGACGACTCTGTAGCAGATTACTCTACAAATCACCATCAAAATGTCATAGCTTTGTACGCTTTCCACGCCGAAAATGCAGAGGAACTCAGTTTTGAAAAGGGGGAGCGGCTAGTGATTCTCAGCAAACCTCCGGATGACCCGGAGTGGTGGAAAGCTGTGAACAGTCAGGGAGAGATGGGGTTAATCCCCAGGAACTATGTTCAGACAATCGAAGTGGAGGAAAAACTGGACGTGGAGTGCGAGACCAATGCCAGTTCCTGTACGCCTCAGTCTCAGTCCACCAGCAGTCTTTCTAACGCCTCAAATCTCAGTGTGGTGGGGGTCACTAGTAGAAAACAGTTCCGGGTGTCCGGGCCCCTGGCTGAGAAAGAGTGGTATTATGGAAAAATTACACGGCAGGAGTGTGAGGACATGTTGAGGAAGTTCGCTGCTGATGGGGATTTTATCATTCGAGATAGCGAGTCGGCAGTGAGTATGATCATTCATTTGATAAGGTGATCTCAATGCTGGATGAAAAATTGTGATGTTTTATTTTATTTTTTGTTAATTATTTCTACTAAATCATAGACATTACTGCCAATACAACGAAATACTTATTAAACAAGTGAGAAAATACTTAGTAGATATATATACACTTGCATTGGAATACGTGATTATATATGTTGACAAATGGCAATGGAGTTACATATTATATCGTATTCATTACATTAGAAATTCCTTGTATGAGTAATTGTGCATGAATTTGATATATATGCTAATATATAAGCCTTCATATATTACATAATACAGAATATCTATAATACCGGCAATTTATGAGTGGTAATCATATTGTCTAATTTATCTACACATAACTGGAAAAATTTTGAATCACTATCGGAAAACATAATTACATATTAATGAAAAAACTTTTTGTTCACCCGTATCACCATACATTTCTTTTATGAATAAAAATGTATAACTTTCTAAATAAGAATATTTTTTTTAGAATTCTGATCTTATACTGTGTTTTCTCTGTACTAGTACATGTAACACACTTATTATAGAGATTTGTGAAATTGACTTAATGATAAATATTTATTTTAATTACAGAGTGGCAATTTTACAGTAGTGCTGAAGGCAGCGGAGAGAAACAAACATTTCCGTGTACAGGTGAACGAAGAAGGATTGTATCAGATAGGCCAACAGAAGTTCGCCAACCTGGATGATCTAATCGAACATTACAAGAAACACCCTATATTTAAGCAGGAGAGTGAGAAACTCTATTTAGTGAAAGCTTTCAACCTGCCTGCTGAATTTTGATCCTTTTGGAGACAGTGCATAGGCACCAGTGTAATCAATGGGTCATGATTTGGACATTGTTTGATAGGAGTGGCATTATTGGCCAATCTCGGCATACAAATTTAGTTTGAATACAAGAGATGTCCTAGGAGGCTCACTGCATAGTTTGACATGAGATTAAATCTGTACTGTATACTTGTATTTATGATTGTCTTTAAGTTATTCCTTTTATCATTTGCCACGGAAGTTCAGTTTTAAATTTTCATCTTTTTGTAAGCTAATGTAAACAGATAATACAGATTTTCTTTCAGAGAAACATTAAAAGTATCTGATAATTAGTTGATTTTTATGTAAAATTGTTCGACAAAAGGAGAAACTGAAATTCATTTTGTGTATGTTTTTTTTCTGAATAACTGATGAAGAGTGTAGTTTTTCCACTCTTTACCCATTGGTTTGTAAGATTGATTGGTTGTTTTTTGGCCTTTAACACTCTAGGCTCAAAGTACTGATAATTTCAGTTGAAATTGCTGAAACAATATATATGTACAATGTACATGTATGTTTTTGATTTAGATATCAGTAGACTTTTTCATTCGTGTGTATGGTACATGTTATATGTAGGTGAAAAGCTTATCACGATTGACTGAAGAAGCTTGCACATCTTTAAATTAGATGGGAAATAAATGAAATCTAGGGTAGAATCTTTGCTTTAGTATTAAGCTTTGAAACTCAACATCCTTTTTAAGTATTTTGCCTCTGAAGTGTGTATACCAATTCTCTATAATGATGGAGTTGGATGTAGGTCATATGACTGTTCACACCTGAGGCAATGGTTCAAATGATAAAAATAGTTATTCATGATTCAGCTGAACTGTATTGATTTACGTTCATTGCCATTCTAAAAAAAAAAATAGAGCACTGTTTAAAAAAATATATAATATTTGCAGAGAAAAGATATTGCAGATCTGTATGCTCTTCTATTGTGATCAGGAGAAACAAACTGAATAAGAGTTATCATGGCATACATTATAGGTCATTAGATATATCACACAACTTACTGATAAAAATGTGTATGAAATGTTATTTATTGATTACTGAATGATGAGCACTTGTTTGCAATGTTCATATATAAGGATTATTATCTCCCCTTAGTTGTAAATGATTTATTCAGGGTTTCGATAGTCCCCCTATATTATATACATACAATAATAACTCTAGTCAAATATAGACTTCAAGTGGATTTTATCATGTACACAATTTTCGCCCCTACATTATGTAATATGTACATATTAACTATTACTTTCTTTTTCTTTTAATCTTTGTAGCAGGTTGGCCTCTATAGTGCTGATTGTAAGTTTGAGAGATCAAATCTTGCTCAAAGTGTAAGAAAGCTGGATTTCCTAGCTTTTAATAATGACTGTGCTTTTGTGTACTTAAAGATTTGTTTTAGTTCCTTTTTAAACCCTTTTTAAAGATAACATTGCAAGGAAATATTGGGTTTCTCTTTGCCCTGTGGTGTTGAGTGGACTTCATCTAATGATAAATCAAAGATGTGTCAACTTAATTGTCCTTAAGTGTTTGACAATTTTAATTTTGTTTACCAACTCAGTGATACAAAACATATTAATAAGATGTAATAGTATTATATGTCCTTAATATGAAGATATTTATCATTAAACTTCTTTTTTTTCAATACATGTAATCAGTATCTACATCAAACATGATTAAATAGGCAAAAACAAAAAAGAGAAGACAAAGATTAAGATACATCACTGTAACAGCTAGTAGAAAGTCTCACTGAAATACACGAATCTCACAAAGCTATACATGTAGCTTCGAAAAAGAGAATCTGTTTTTATTTGATTGAACAATTTATGGCATATCATATTTGACACAAATGGGGCAATTATTATTTAAAGTTAATTTGTACTGTTGGACGTTTTACTTCTTCAGAATGAGAACACTGGTGCTTATAATTGTTCTGAAGCTTCACACTTCTGTGGCTGTGTATTACAATGTATAAGATTATGTCCTTTTCCACTTCTATTTTGTGCAGGTTAGAGGTTCAATCCTATCGGGTATCTGTAATATTTTTCGTCGGAGTAAAGATTCAGTATTTATATGGACTTATTAATCTTGATATTCTGAGCAAACAAAATTGGTTCTTTCTTTTACTATTGTTTTATTTATGGGTTAGTAAGTAAATCACATTACAAATGTAATGAAAGATTTGAATGTTGGGGTTAGACGTAAAAATAACTGGCATTCTGGACTGTTCAGTAAAACTTGTAAGGTTGAGAGATCTTGAAAATGTGCTTTGGAGAAACGGGTCTGTTTTACTGTTTAAAGTGGCCATGATCTTGTTACATGTGTTTTGGTGAAAATGTGTGATGTGTTTGGATGGTTGTCACTTTCAAGAAATATATACTGTACATGTACTTACGTGGTAAAAAATATAGTGAAGTTTTATGAAGTCAGTAGTATGCTTATTGTACAGACTTCAGATTTTTTTTTTTAAATTGAAAAAAGGATATGTGATACTGTCATCTTTTAGTATTTTTTCCCCCTATAAATTATAAGGTTGATTTTATATACAATACATCCATATTAAGAGCACATTTTCCTCTTTTAAGATTGTCTTTTTTATGGAGTATGGAAACAGCTTTACAACAGAAGTTTAAAGACCTGAGTTGTTCATTTCTTTTTGGTTTTATTTTTGAATGAATAACACTTGTATAGTTGTGGCTTAATAATTCAGTTGTAAATGGGGGTTGTGCATTTATCTATTAGATTTTAACAAAGACATTTTGTATAACTGCATGACAACTGAATAAATTAAGATGTAAAACAAACTCTTTACTTGTTTTGATAATTACATAAAGTACATGGATGAGCAAAATACCTTCACTTGCTACATCTTACTATGTAATCTAATACATTTTTTATAAACTTCTGAATGTGTATATTCAGTGCAGATTTAATAAACTTAAATCTCCTATATATATATATGAGAAAGCTTATTGAAATTTTTGGTATAACTGGCTATTTGATTCTGGAGAATACCTCATCTTATTTCAATAGTATGTACATGTAATTAATTGTAATCGATGGTGGACGAGTAGGTCAACAGTGCACCCGTTTTCTGCATCGAATACGTACTTCTATACCCTCGGAGGTCTTCAAAAGAGGTACTTACGTCGAATGATATACTATTGTTGTGTGCATATCATCATTTTTGTGCAAAAAGACAACAATTTCAAGAATAAGACACTTCCGGTCAAACAATTTTGTTTATCTGTGATTGTTTACCTGTAAATAATCACTCAGGTATAACGAAAACGTGTCCAGTAAAGGGGTCACGATCGACTGTCTGACAGATACAGGGTGTCTCCAAAAGTTTGGGTAGCATGTTACACACCTACTGGTAAAAAAAAAATGAGTGCCAACGGGGATAGTGAAAATGATGGTGAAAATGACAGTTTTATTGAGAATAATATCTACTGCACTCAAAATGCAGAAGAAGTTGAAACTGAAATTTATGAAGAAATTAAAAATCAATTTGGTCACTATGATAAGGAAAATTTCCTATCAAATCTTGTCGAAAGATACGTGGAAAACCCCGAGCAATTAAATGAAATAAGGCAGAGTATGTATGACTATGCAAAAGCTAATATCGAAGAATTTCCACACGGATTTCTAACAGAACGGCGACAAAGAGGAACCGGAAAATCAATCACGGAAAAGTATGCATCAGATGTATACTACATATATGCCTTTGTTGAAGGAGTTGTGTCGACAACTGAGTTCCAAAGAGAGGTTATGAGTCGACATAAGATGAAACATTCCTTATTACAAGAAACGCCAATAAACAATATGACCTCAAATGAAGAAACAAATGACAATATGACTTCAAATGAAGAAACAAAAGAAAACACCGTAAATAGTGCTTTACATCAGGATCTAGATATCTGGTTAAAACGAGAACTCCTCCCCATCAATGACGCGTTAAAAGAGTTGAAAAACCTATTTGAGGCTGAAATTCGGGCCAAAAACAATGAAATTCGACTACTGCGGGCTGATAACAATCGTCTCCATATGGAGATTTCAACTTGCATGGAGGAGAAAAACAGGTTAGCCGACTCTACATCTCAACTCAAATCCGAAATAAAAGTATTGAGACAAAAACAGAAATCGTGTGAGGAAACAAACATTTCTAATGACGAAATTCTCAAAGAAATAAAGAAAATCCAAAAAAGTCAACAAAATATCCAAAAGACGTCTAAATCAATACATACTGATTATCAAAATACAAGTAATAATAGGGCAGAGCATTGCAATGCAAGTGACAGTCCTAGCTGCAAGAATCGGAGATCTGTTATCGGTCGAATGTCTCTGCAAGAAATCGACAAGCCTGAAGGTATCAACCAGTCTATTAACACTGAGGTTCAAGTCCCAGCATCGCGTCACAATAATGAAACAGTCAAGGAAAATGACACTTCGTCTTCTATGATACAAACAAAAAAGTCAGATAAAACAAATCTACAAACGAATATAGACAATCAAAATAGCATCAAATCCTATGCAAGCGCCCTAACATCTATTGAAAAAAGTGAGGCAAGGCGAGAAAGTGAAAAAACAGAACGCAGTGATTGGCTATCAAGAAAATATCATAACAAGGATACAAAATCTGCTTTTACGGGATACACATTTGTCCGTGGTAAACGCCGAACAAAGCGAATTGTTCTTGCTAACATCAAGGCACGGGGATCATCATTCGAGGATGTCAAAACAGAAATCATAAAATGGTGTGAAGATAGGGGTGTTAATGTGTCTGGTATTTTCCTCCTTGCTCATCATTCGGCAAGAAAATTCCCCACTTTTGTAATCCGTGCAAACATTGATGTTGATGACTACGAGAAAACTCAGACTCAAGACTTCTGGCCAGACACCATCTCCGTAAGAGATTGGATTGTTCGCACAGACAGAAATACCGAACCGGAACGATCGGAAGAATCGTAATGACAGTGACATTATTATGTATTTTTATGATCCTGTCCTGTTGGAATGTACATGGAGTGTTCAGCTGTCTGTCTGAGCTGTCCGATGTGATGGAATTTTCTGACATCGTTTTTATATCTGAACACTGGCTTCCAAAACATTGCTTACCAATTCTAAATACTTCTCTCACAAAAAACTATGGTTGTTTTGCAAAACCTGGAATTACCAAAAACAACATAACACGTGGCGGCATTGCCTTTCTTTTTCGAAAATCTAGCGAGATCTCTGCAAGAGAAGTAAAAATAGTAAATGAAAGAGTGATAGGAATTGAAATAGGATATGAGACAAACAAACTCTTTATCATTGGATGTCTCCTCCCTTCCACTAATCTTCCGCTTGAAGAATACAAACAGGTGATGCAAGATGTGTTCGACTTGTTCGATGAGCTAAGTGAAATTGGCCCCGTAATACTATGCGGCGACTTTAATACAGATATTAAAAACAAATGCAGCAGTCCAAAGTCAAAACTCCTTATGGAAACTACACATGAAAGAAATCTTAGTAGCTTATTCTCATATGACACCCATTTTACGTTCCAAACAAAAGATAAAATATTTAGATCACTTCTTGACTACATCTTTGTACCCGAGTGGATTATTCCAGAGGTGAAATATAAGGAAATATTTCAAGACTTTGCTTACGATGTTTCTGATCACTTTCCATTACTATGTGAAATTGACGTCCAAAATATCTTCACTCAACTACCACCAGACTATTCAAGAAATATTCCGAAATGGAAGTTAGCTGACACAAACAACCTAGCAGCATATAGAATTACATGTGGTAATCTTTTAAACTCAACAGATATGGTACTGTCATCTAAGGACACCATCGATATGTTCCTTATCCACCTAACCGCTTCTCTTTTGTCATCTGCTGACGAACATATTCCATATGGAAAATTTAATTCACACATCAAACCATATTGGAAAAAATCAGAGTTACACAACGCCCATTATGAAATGCGGCGTTCTAGAAGAGCATGGAAATCAGAAGGTTCGCCTAGAGACAAACAAAATGAATCATATGTAAATTACAAAAAAAACAAATGTAAATTTAGAAAACTTCACAGATTAGCAAAAAAAGATTGGACACAAACAATATTTGATGAAATCGATAAAGCCGCCGAAATAGATATAGGAACTTTTTATAGAACAGCATGGAAAAATAAAAAACGAACAAGCACATCCCTACCTTCCAAGTTAAGATATAAAGAAAAAACTGCTGAAAACATAACTGACATGTGTAACCTCTGGGAGGAATATTATTCAGATCTTGCGTGCGAACGACATTGTCCAGGTAAATTCGATGATAACTTGAAAAACTACATTAATGAAATCGTGGAAAACATTGATAACAATCTAAACTATCAGGAAAAACCACTCACGGAACAAGACGCTATAACAGTTGAGGAAATAAAGCATCATATTGAAAAACTCTCAAAAGGCAAAGCCCCTGGACCAGACTTTCTTACAACCGAGCACCTGATATACAGTGGTCATATTCTTATTGAAAAGCTATGTCTTCTTTTTAATGCTATAATGAGTGAAAAGTATGTACCCGAAATGTTTAAAGTTGGAAAAATTATATCTATCTATAAAGGTAAAAATAAGGATAAATGTGATCCTACTAATTACAGAGGTATTACATTGACATCTGTAGTGAGCAAACTGTTTGAAAAAATAATTCTATCGAGAATTGAAAATGACTTCGCTAACAAAAATGTATCATTCCCACATAATTTGCAATTTGGGTTCAGAAGTGAATATGGTGCCATACCAGCTTGTTACGTCTTAAAAGAAGCAATAAGTTATTATGTAGATAAAGGTTCATCAGTATTTTGTGCATTTCTAGATAATGAAAAAGCGTTTGACAGAATTTGGCATAATGGTCTCCTTTATAAACTATATAATCTTGATATTGACTCAAGGTTATGGCAAATTATAAAATACTGGTATAATGGCAGCAAATGTTTTGTGTCATTTTGTGGTGCAAACTCCAACTTGTTTAAAGTTTTGCAAGGTGTAGGACAAGGAAGGGTCCTAAGTGCTTTTATGTTTCTTGTTTACATTAATGATTTGTTATCTGAAATTTGCCAGAATGGTAATGGTCTTGTTTTGGGTGATATACACATACCAGGTATTTTATTAGCGGATGATACTGTTTTAATGACCAACTCGCCAAGGTCTTTACAATGTTTACTTAATGAAGTAGAAAAATATGCATATACTTGGAGACTTCATTACAATCCAAGTAAAAGTGTCTTCATTGTTTTTTCCAAGACACAAAAATGTTCTGTTTCTTATAGTATTAGATTATTTGGTAGTGAAATTCCTCAGTCTGATAACACTGTTTATGCTGGCTGCCTTCTACAAGCAAATATGAAAACTGACAAGCTAACCGAACGAGTGTGCAAAAATACAAGATCAAAAATCCACTCATTATACTCTATTGGTGTTAATAACTCCGACATTCATCCAGTTGTGTCTGCCAAAATATGGAAACGTGTTGTGCTACCCTCTGCCCTCTACTCCTGTGAAATATGGTCGTCACTGACACTCACCGACATGCAATTCCTAGAGTATGTACAAAGACACTTCTCCAGAATAATTCAAGGATTTTCCAAATTTTCTCCGTCGCTCTCCAGCATCTCAAATATTGGACTGTGGACCATGCAAGGCTACATTGATAAATGCCGCTTATTGTTTTTAGGGAGACTACACCGATCAGAACAAAACTCTTTACAAAATCGGATTTATAGGTTTATTTCTGATGTTCATGTAACTGAAAAACTTTTTGCAACTAAAAACTTGCTACAAACAGCTAAGAAATATAAGCTCTTCGATGTGATTTTTAACGACTGTAATATTATTTTTAACAAAAAAGAATATTCAAAATTGGTTATCAAAACAATTTGGGCAGAGGAAGAAAAACAATGGCATAGCTCTCTCTGTGTGAACCCTGAACTCTCTTTTTTTAGTAGAATACATACGAATTTGTGCCCTAATAAGCTTTGGCAAATTGCTAAAGAAGAACCATCAAAACGACTGTTGATCAACTTTTTAGTTCAAGTTTCATCAATGAAAACTGTATGTAAAACTTGTCCTTTATGTTATAAGGAAACAGATAGCTATAATATGCACCTTGTTTTAAGCTGTTATAATCTTTTAGAAGACAGAGAAATTATGCTTGAAAACATTTTAGAAATTCTTGACGTCAACGAATATATATTGTTTGAAAATCAAGATCCAGAATTACAGTTTTTATCCCTTATGGGATGTGTCAATGGTACAAGTTTTGAAAATATATCGTATACAATATGGAAACAGATTATGTTAATCGTTGCATTTATGTTGTATAAAAACAGAGGTTTCTTTGCAATAGATTGTCGTAATTTATAAATGTCTATCAAAATATGTACATATATAAATATGTTTTGTTTCTGTTCTATTTTCACTTGAGTTTATAATTTGATTAAGTAATACTCTCCATTAATTTGGAGGAAATAAAGAATATCTTATCTTATCTTATCTTATGTGATACTGTCATCTTTTAGTATTTTTTCCCCCTATAAATTATAAGGTTGATTTTATATACAATACATCCATATTAAGAGCACATTTTCCTCTTTTAAGATTGTCTTTTTTATGGAGTATGGAAACAGCTTTACAACAGAAGTTTAAAGACCTGAGTTGTTCATTTCTTTTTGGTTTTATTTTTGAATGAATAACACTTGTATAGTTGTGGCTTAATAATTCAGTTGTAAATGGGGGTTGTGCATTTATCTATTAGATTTTAACAAAGACATTTTGTATAACTGCATGACAACTGAATAAATTAAGATGTAAAACAAACTCTTTACTTGTTTTGATAATTACATAAAGTACATGGATGAGCAAAATACCTTCACTTGCTACATCTTACTATGTAATCTAATACATTTTTTATAAACTTCTGAATGTGTATATTCAGTGCAGATTTAATAAACTTAAATCTCCTATATATATATATGAGAAAGCTTATTGAAATTTTTGGTATAACTGGCTATTTGATTCTGGAGAATACCTCATCTTATTTCAATAGTATGTACATGTAATTAATTTTCCTCTATTTGAAATGGGCCTAGGGCTTCATTTGAAAAAACTTAAAAGCCTCATCCAAGAATGCTTTGTGCCAAGTTTGAAATTAAGGTATTCAATGTATAATGAAGGGATATTGAACAATTTTGAATCATTTTAAAATAGTTTAATATTTATTGCTAGATAACCATGAGAGTGAAATGAAACAAATTCACATGCCAAACAACATATAAGAAGCCGGTCATTTTGCACCTTAAATTTTTTTAAAGAGTTATCTCCCCTTGATAGAAAAAGGAAAATTTTAATTTTGTCAAAATATCTGAGGTAAATGATTCATTTTATTTCATATTTCAATAAAAAGAAAGTTTATGCTTGTATTAATTAAACGCGTTTGACAAATTATAAGTTACTTTTTACAATATCTTAATAAAACATACCTTGCCCATATACTTCAATGCAAAATTCAAGGTTTAATTAGTCGGACCATGATTAAAATTTTAAAAATTCCTTTGGTGGAGTATTTTTATTTGATAACACCTTCAAAATGAAATCATGATTAAGAATATTTGACCGTTCATTTATTAGGTACAAAATGTGGTCGTTTTACAGCGAATACCTTAATCAAGTTGTTCTGGAGAAGAAGCCATAAATGTAAAATGTCTACAGATGAATCGACAGAAAAATGGATGCTGGACAAAATAAGACCAAAATAGCCGTTATAAAAGCTTTCAGCTTACCGGTACATGAATTAAAAAGAACACAAGAAAAGCAGGTAGCATAATAATCATGTTTATATCATGCACTCAAAGTTCCATATCATTTGAAACATTCATATTTTTAATGCACAAACTACACAGAGTACTGTAACTGAAAAAAAAAAATCTTGATGCACAAAACAATATCACAGTGCTGTTGGACAAGGGCTAATTAGGTCAGGAAAACAAATTTACAGGGAAATGCTGTATTACCATTCACTTTTCCTTCCAACAAGGATAATAACATTCAAAAATAAAAGGAACATCGTTATAAAGCAAGTATAGTCAATAATAGCAACTGCTCTTTTTTCCTTCCTGATAACCCTTGGAATTGCGAACACCTTTGATACGTACTATATCTCCGATTTCAATTGTTCCTAATCCTATTTAAGTTACCTAGCAATTGACAACATTTCATCCTTCCAAAAATCAAAGAAAAATATCATAATACATTGTATTAGTTTAGTGTTTGTTCACACAAGATTTAACAAAAGGTATTTATTCATGGGATCCATTATCAAGAGAGTTAATGAATAACTTTCAATCATTATTTATTTGATTGACAAAGGTCTGTTATTTGCCAGATTCTGTAAATCCTGCATGGCTTTCTTTGCCTCTTTCGCTTCCTTCATGGAGCTAACTCTAACAGCATTGTATCGAGACTGGATCTGCGTACACAAAAAAAAGTCAGTAATTAATTGATTTACAACAAATTTCATTACTTTTAAATCGTATACATGTATCTCACATAGAACTTGACATGTGCATGTACTTCACTGAACTAGGAAGAATAGAGTAAGTATTATATATAATCAAATATCAACTCATTCAGTGAGGACAAGACCGGCTGGGGGTCAACCAATTAAACATCAGATCTTCCTTAAATTTTAAGATATGATTTCTTTAGCTTTGAACTATCATTTAATAAAGAAACATTGAATGAATATATTTTCAGAGTGTTCACAAAAATTACCTTCCTGTTAAAAGAAGCATGAATGTTCACAGAACTTACCTCACTAAATAGGGAGAAGCACAAACATTAAAAAAAAAACTTACCTCATTGATAAGGAAGAAGCATGAATGTTCACAGAACTTACCTCAATAAATGAGGGAGAGACACAAATACCTAACTTGATAAGGGAGAAGCATGAATGTTTACAGAACTGACCTCATTGATAAAGTTTACAGAACTTACCTCACTGACTAATGTTTTATAGCACTTACCTCACTGATTAATGTTCACAGAACTTACTTCACTGATTAATGTTCACAGAACTTACCTCACTAAGGAGAACAGGAGCCTGGTTGAACTTTTTCAGTTTTCTGCTGTCCTTAAGCACACTGGAAAGATTGGCCTCCTCCGTGGTTGAGCGATTCTTAAGGCTTTCAAGCACATCATCAATTTTCTGTTGTTTTGATTTTCGAGGAGGTTGAGGGGGCATTTGCCACTGTAAAGTAGAAGTGTAGCATATAAACATTATATAAGTATTTGACTGACATATGCTCCAGTTTTAAACTTCCAGGAATTTGCCACAAAATCATCATAAAGGCAGTGAATACCAATGTCAACATAACACCACAGATCAAATATATGTGCAAATTTGAAGAAAAAAAACTATCATTCAAGGGGACACTTTTACCTGTATCAAGCAATTCCAAAGAAAATGTTTATAGTTACATGAACATGTATTTGATGACTTCTTCTCTAAAAACTAAATGTATGCATGCTTTATAATCATGTATTTTGAGTATATCTGATGGCAAATGTGTAATACAAACTTGTACATTTGTATTTATAACACTTAATTATTGTACATGTATTACCTTTTGATAGGGAGGCACAGGTTTGCCCACTTTGTGAAGGAGAGCCGCTGAATCTCTGTATACCAGTTCATGATTTAGTGCATACTTCAGGGCCTTGATGTTACCCTGCATATCTGTCAAAGAGAAAAACAGCTTTATGTCAAGAAATGAGATTTTAAAAGACCTGTTTGTTTGTTCCTTTAGCATTAGCTTAAATGCGGACATTGTAAATCTATCTAAATGGAAAAATACGAAGAAATTAGAATATTAACAGTTAATTACATGAATTAATTTTTGTGGATGTAAAAACTGATACATATACATAATTCAATTAAGATAGAGAAATATTTGAATAGTTGTAAATTTCACATGATTCCATGTAGTTCCTTGAAAATGTGAATTTTTTTAACAAAATTAAAAAACCCAAAGTTAATCAACCTGATGTCTAATACTTTTAAAAGCGAACAAGATCAAAACAAACCTTTAGGAGCATGGAAGTCGGGGTCCTCGTCCACATCCAGGAGAATTTCGTACCCCTTGTACTTGTCTGGGACATCCTTCCGTTTGGGTCGTTTCTCAGACTTTTCCTTCCTTTTTGTCCTGACAGGGGCTGCTTTTTTCTCCTCCTCTGGTTCATCAACCTATAGTAAAAACCAGGTATATCCATTTAAAATTAGCCTGTTTGAATTCTACAACATATTCTACAAATATTGTACATCATGTTTTAAGTCAACAAATATAACATTTATTTTTTATTTTGATTCTTTGATAAGCTAATTTAGGAAAAAACAAAAACAAACTTTAATGCACTTTGTGCGTAGATGTTAAAGAATTATAAATTCTATGTTTTACATTGCCTTCTATTGTAAAATAAGCTGTAACCCAATATACACAATTATATCCCTTTATAAAAAAAAAAATTGGTAATTCATGAAATTTCACATGGTTGTTTAATAGAAAAATAATGATTAAATCATTTGAATAAGAAAACATATTTTGACTCTATAGGTAGTCACCTATATAATAACCATAGTTCATAGTACTTTTGATGGGATAGATACCTGGGTCATGAAGAAAGCAGCTTCTTTCTCATCCTTCTTGTCAGCTGACTCTGCAGGTTGCTCCTCGTTGGACATCATTCTACTGTAGACAGCCGACTCTGGGATGCCAGAAGTAGTGCCTTCAGGGGGCGACTGCATCCTACTATAGACCGCAGAAGGTGGGACAGTGGAGG
Source organism: Magallana angulata (assembly GCF_025612915.1). NCBI lineage: Eukaryota > Metazoa > Mollusca > Bivalvia > Ostreida > Ostreidae > Magallana > Magallana angulata. Next base: position 41,693,452 of record NC_069114.1, read on the forward strand.
ATTCCTCAGGGGGTGACTGCATCCTACTATAGACAGCAGAGGGGGGAACAGTGGAGGATTCTTCAGGTGGAGATTGCATCCTACTATAGACAGCTGACGGGGGAACAGAGGTTGATGGCTCTTCTACCTGGGAGCCCATTTTCCTCAGGTCTGGGGTTGTGGGTACATTAATCGTTATTTCAGGACTCTCTGATTTTGTGCTCTCCGTGTCAAACAATTTGTTATACTGTGGTGATGGAGGAATAATCTCTGGTTCGTCTGCCTGAGAAGGAATCGGGGGCAGTGGGGCCTGATGAAGGTCAAGGCCATCAATGGTTCGACTCTTATCCTCTTTGGGGGGAGCTGGTTCCAGCATGAGACGCTCTTCCAAAGTCAGTTTGGGGATCTTTGGAACAATTGATGAAATCTTCAAAAGAAAATTTTATTTTCATTACATGAGTTGTGTCTCAAATTATGGTGCTTAAAGAAGAATCAAGTGACAATACTTCATTAGATAAACTTGTTTCATCAAGAGAAAAATGCTGTACCTTTCGCTTTCTCTTTGGTGGCACAACAACTTGGGGCTTAGACTTGGGCTGCTCAACCTTACGTACAAGTTTAATGCCAAGCCTGGCCGTGAGGAATCGCTTCAGTAATGGAGGGTCCCCACTGTGATCTGATGTCAGAGGGTTGTTATGGATGACAAGTTCAACCAGCATCGGCCAGGCTGCTACTGCCAAAAGAGCCTCCTCCTCAGCTATACGGTTGTGAGCCAGATTCAGGTAAGCTAGTTCTGGGAAGGGAGGCAGACCAGAGGCGAGATGGGCAGGAGGTTCCTTTGGGGCCGCTTTGTCTTTCATGTTGTTGGATTTGGACTTGACAGGAGATGGCTGAGAGGACTCTTCATCCACAGGTTCACTTTCTTGAAGATCAATGTCTTTGATAGCGTCTGACAGATCGCCAAACTCGGCTCCAACATCAGTAAAGCTGGCAAATAATTCTGTAATTTACCAAAATATAGAAAGTCAAATGATATAATGAATAGTCTGAAAATTCTATATGAAGAAGTTCATAAACCCATGAATTACTTTTACATATTTTGAAGCATATATATACATGTGTATACTTTCTTAAATGTTGCTGCAGGTCTGTAGCTCCCAGTCAGAAAAAATTCGGATGAACGACCTGGGAGCTACAGTGCCTCCCATAATAAAAAACTTGCAATTTACGGCGCACAAAAAATTGCGCTAGTTTTGGACTGATTAACCTTATTTTCACACAAATTCTGTGAAAACAATTAGTACCATTAAATTCTGCAGACAATTTACTACTGATATATTGTTACTTTATTTGCCTCAGACTTTCTCTGAAACATGCTAACCGACATCGGAAAATAAAGTATATTAATTCACATCAAGATAAAGAGTCGCCATTTTTACATGTAAACAAACTGCACCACTTCACTTTACGGGGCTGGTGATGGTGTTTAAAAGAATATCAGAGGCAAGTAAAGTGACAATATCTGTAGTAAATTGTCCGAGGAATATTTTGGAATCAAATATTTGTTCAGAAGTGTTCGGAAATGAAATTAATAAGTCCAAAAATAGTGCAATTGTTTGTACGCCATAAAATGCATTTTTTTTTTACTATGGGAGGCACTATATAGCTCCCAGGTCGTCCATCGAATTTTTTCAGACCGGGAGCTACAGACCTGCAGCTATCTTAACTGTAGCATAAACGAAGACTTAAAATTATCAGATTACATAAACAGATTCTTTTTTTATATTTGCTGGTACTGAATAAATTTGACAAAAACATGATAAAATCAAGCAAGCTTAATACATGCAAGCTGAATGACACGGAAACAATTAAAAAATATGAGATATAGAGGACCCGGCACCACCAGACTCACCAGTGCTTTCAGAAGGGTTGGGCTCTTTGGGAGATTCCTCTTGTTTGGGCTCTGGTTCAATAGCTTGTTGACTTTTGACTTTTTCTGATGGAGGATCCTGCTTTTCCATCTTCTCTGGAGGAGGATCCTGAGGTTTCTGTGATTTCTGACCCCTGGCAAACCGTCTAGCCGACAACCTGGCCGATTTCTGTAGTCGTCTCGTAGACTTCTCATCGTCATTAATTATCATGGTTCCCTCCACTGACTTTAGTTGTGGGACATAGTAAATGTCATTCTTTTCTAGATTCAGGTGCTTTAGTCTGACAAAAATGAAAAATTAATAAAGATTAATTCCATCCCTAACACTCAAATCATTTTTTTAGATCACTGAAATAATTTGAAGACTTAACCTGTAATTGATTAAGACTGTGATAATTAAGAAGTGCAGATGCATATTTTTTTTTTTACAGAAGTTGCTTTGAAAATTAGATAAATATAATATCGTACATGTAGATGCTAAATCTTATAAAACCTTCCAATTTCCAGCAATTGAAAATTTTGAGCTTTTCATACCTTTTTAGACCTGCTAAGGCAGCAAATACAGCCACATCAGACAGACGGTTGTCATCAAGCATCAGAATCTCTAACTTTGAGTACCGCACTATCCTGGATTTACTGTGAAAGTCGATAATTACAGAGGGAAATTTTAATTATAGAATCAAGGTTGTATATATAGTCTATGGAATAAATCAATGCTTTCAAAATTGATGCGACACATTCACATACTGAAACGCAATAATTCATACTTTATACCGGTAATATAAATACTAACGTCTCGCGGTCCACATAGGGAAGAGCAAAATCCATAGGAATAGTGTGAAAGTTATTGCCGGTCAGATGTAGAATCTTTAGGTTTGGTAATGTTCCGAGGGTCAAAAGGTCATCCTGAGAGAGGTTGTTATAGGACATATCTAACATCTGAAATATATTTAAAGCATGGAGCATCAACTTAGCTGCATCTTATAATCAATTTGACAAATTGGTACATGTTTGTATTAATTATAATTGTGGCTTTAACTAAAAATGTAATTAGCCTTGTTAAACAGTTCAAAACGTTCCAAAAGAAGCTATTTATTATCAAATGTTTCATTTGAATCTTTATGGTCTATAAATATTCAAAAAATAAAACTTGAGCAAAAGTATGAGGCTAGGGGTTAATTCATTTTCTAAACATCATTTTTATGGAATGCTGCATTGTTGTTTTTTTAATAGACTGTTGAATGAATTTGCAAAATATGCAGTTTTGATGAAAAAAAAGAAGAGGATTTAAATAAAAATAGGAACCTCCCACCCCCAATAAAAAATTACAGCATACCTCTAAATATGGATAGTCGCCGTTTTGTATCTTGACTCCCCTGAGACCATTGATAGGCATTTCTAACTCTCTCAATATTGGGAAACCTCTGAAGGCTTCTACAATAATAAGAATGAAAATAGTAAAGCATTAATATACTCTACATCTTGACCAGAGAGTCAATATTTATCTAAGTCCTTTTTTGCCCATAATCTGAAGTTGTTTTTAGATATCATATTATAAATCAAATATTATTAAATAAATACATGTTCTGCAATACACAACATTTTATATTGCTTTCAAAATTCATTGATCATTCTATCTGACTTCCCACAAAACACAATATCAGATGTTTATAGCTACAAAATCTACCACCTAAATCATTCGATGGCCATGCTAATGTAATTACTAACATATGCATGTACACATAACATACCAAAAGGTAAATAGTTCTCAGCAGCGTTGACATATGCTACACTGTCAAACAAGGCAAGGTCATCTTCTTTGACCTCCGACATCTCCTGGCCTGCGATATTGACAGAGCAGAGATCTGATGGGTCCTCCACACAGCAGTGCTTCATCTGTAACAGAATTATAAATTGAAGGTAAAAAAAGAAATATGTAAAACTAAGCTTTGAAAGCATTTCTTCCTTAAATCTTATTATCAGAAAAACTCATTCAAAACTCATAGTCACATGTATATATTTATACCTGTATATATATTATTTTTTAAAAATAATTGCTTCCACAGTATGGATTTACTATTACGTCATTAGCTATATGTATGAATACAATCAGATATCTTAAGAATAGGATGTGAAATATATGATTAACCAGTAGATGTAAATATACATTTACAACGATCCTAGTATGAAGTTTTCATCATCTTTGAAAATTTACTAAATTGTTTCAATTTACCAGAAAAAATCCATCTAGAGCAGGAGCTTCTTCCTCCTCTTCTATTTCACCTTCAGCCAAACTTTGTACCGGCATGGTAATCTGAGTGCCCTCCCTTTCTGCCTTTTTTCGCTCTTCCTTGATTCTGGAGTATGTCCTTGGTTTGGCACATAGAACAGCCTTGAAGCGTCGCCTCTGCTCCGCTTTCTGTGAGACAAGCCATGCTCCACCTCCTGAATAAAAAATTAACAGAAAAGATATTTCTAATTGTATTAAAGGATTGCTGGTATAGTCATCATGGTCATATAATTATACAGGCAAACCTTAAGTTTTTGGTGTGAAGAGTAATTTATTGAAAAATTGCATTCGTGAATAAAATTTCTTTTAAATTGATATAACTGAAATGAGAGAAGAAAAAATGGAAAATTTATGTGTTAAGTTCATTTGATATACCATTATGCATATGTTTTAGTTCATTGAAAAAATACTTGTCATTCTCTTTTTCTTTCAGATGATATAAGATATTTGATATATATTAAAATATGAGCATTATATTCAGAATATTCTTATATTCGGAAATCAAAATTATTGTTGCAAGTGAGACTTTTTGTACAAATGCTCAATCAAGAAAAATATGATTGAGTAGCTAAATAAACCTAATTCAAGCTTATACATACATATAGCTTAATCTAGTGATTGTATTTGACCTGTTTATAGGTCTCAATAGTCCCATCGGGCATTTCAACGTTGAAACAACGTTGTTTCAACGTCAGGCATCAACGTTGAATCAACGTTGAAATAAGGTTGCATATGAAAGTTAAGGCAACGTTGAAAATGTAACGTTGGTTCAACGTCAAAATTCAACATTGATTCAACGTAGAAACTGTGTTGAAATCTGGTTTAAAATATATAAATATAACAATGAAAAAAAAGTTAAAATTAAGTGATTTTTGTAAAATGTTGTTTATAAACATATCGTCTTTTATTACGTTGTGATGTTTTATGTGTTTTGACACTTTATTAAAAAAATCCAAATGTATAAAGTCGGCCTTTATTTAAATTCTTGTAGTATTTGAGTATATCCTTTACTAAACAACTTGTGTATTAAGTCCTCGTTAAAAAGTTGAACTTGGCATTTCAAAATGTTTTAAATAAGGCTGTAGGAATACGATCACAAAGAAACCACGTACATTCCGCCAAATGGTAGCCATGCTTGTTTTCCATGACATGAAACAAAGGATGTCAACACAAAAACGTAGAATCCACAATAGTCAGTTCATCATTTGCATTCTGCAGACTGTTTTAAAAAATAACTCCCAAGATACTTCATGTAAAATATAAAATAGTCACAAATTAATCGTCCAAAAGCTAAAATCCCGGCATTTTACTGTACATAAAATCTGTGTAGTGACTGCACGAGGTGTACCTAAGAACTGACTTTCTTTGTTCTCCAATAGCGTCTTTAGCGGTCAAGCTGACATAGAGCAGCCTGGTAAATTCCATATCTCCCTTGATCAGCAGTGCTTGCAGTAGTGATGGGTCCGCGCATCCCCTTCTCACTGACCCAGTTAAAATGCAATTAGCCACTTGCTGTACGCACAGCTCAATCTCAGATTTCTTGTATGGAAACAATCTTTTTTTTTAAAATGTAATGTGAAATATTAATTTAACTTTTCATTTAAAAGAAAATTGATATTTTAATTGGATAAGACAATAATATATTAATTTTATTGGAATATATATAAGATAAAATTGTATTCAAATTAACATTTAATATTTGTAAAAACACGTCATTTAATGCTTCAACCACAGGGGCACCGTATCCGCTCTACACTCTATGACATATATATAATAATACACAAGGTGTATTATTATATATATGTCATAGAGTGTAGAGCGGATACGGTGCCCCTGTGCTTCCACTTTACAAAATATAAGTAAAACCTAAATTTAACAAATGATAAGGAAGTTTAAATTTGAACATTTCAACGTTGAAATGTGGTTGAAGTCTTCAACGTTGAAAATAAGTTGGGTCTTCGACGTGGAATCAACGTTGAGTTATGGTTTGGGTCTCAACTTTTAAACCTCAACGTTGATTCAACGTTGAATAATGGTTGATCAACGTTGCAACTTGATTTCAACCATTTTTCAACGTTGAAACAACGTTGCGTGCCCACTGGGGTGTTATAGTCTGTCCCAAGATATTTTTGCCACATATTTCCTTAAATTATTCAATATTTATAAATACCTCTTGGTTCACATGATGTTTATTCATTCAGTAGTATGAAAAAATCCAAAGATTTCACCTTTGAAATGCCCCTTCTATCATGTCGGGTATCAATATACGGATTAAAATAAAAAGTCTACGGGGGTTTCCTTTGCCAAGGAGAAGAAGACGCTCGGATGATAATGTTGAAAAATTGTGTGAGGTTTCCCGAGTACTTCCAAATGGAGAAAAGATGTCAACATTCCCCATTATAAATCTCTGTCATAAATCTGCATGTTTTCGTTCCTCTGAATTTTTACGAGGGAAAAATGATAATGTGTGAATGAAATTATCTTGGAAATTTTCAAATTGTCACAGGTATGTGTATTTTTATTTAAAATCGTTCAAATATGCAGCATAGCCGCATTATTATCTTGGGACAGACTGTAGGCCTAAATGACCTCAATTTTATTAATGTGTTAGACCTAATCATACAATGTCACACTCTATTGCATAGCAAGTATAAAAATGATAAAGACCATTGAATTTCACATGTATTTTCCAGTTTAGTTTATCTACAGTAAAATGAAAAAATACAGTAGTACACTATCTTTCAAACACAAAACCAAGCAAGTGCTCGGTCGTTTTAGGTACAAGAGTTGGAAAATTTAAAAAAAAAAACAAAATACTAAGGGGAATAAAATTTGGCCAAAATAACTACGAACGAACCATCGTCCGCAGACTGAAGAAGTCCTCTAACGGGGAAACAATTGGCAGCAAATGCGTCGGATTCCCCTGGATCAGCAAATTTCACCCACGGAAATGTGGTCGCCATTTTTAAACATTGCTAGGGAAACAAAAAAAGTCTCGGGCATCCGAGAAAATTATATTTATTTTATTTAATTCATTTTCATGTTACACATTCGTTATCATACCTTTATATGAATATTGTTTTATAAAAAATTACTGAATCTCTCATCTTTAATTTGATCCCGGTTAACTGAATCGTTGAAATATTCGCGCAATCGTATTGTACCTAAACTATGGAACAACTTGTTTATGGCGTGACGTCAGATGGCGCGAAGCGCGAACCGTCTCGGGACGGAGGTGTCCAGATAGACGACGACGCGCGACGGCAACAGAAGGCCTAATTTAAAAAATTAACAACATGTTTTAAAGTTAACCGGGACATGGTTGGCCACGTGACCATATCCTGTAAAGCCCGAGGGGCTGCTCAGAAGATTTTATTTGGCCCCGGGACCATAAAACTATGGACGAATTTATTCATGAAAAACTAGTTTAGGTTTTAATTCGGTTTTGCAAACTTTTCATTTATCTGCAGAACCGGTGTTGTATAGCAGTTTTTACCCCATAGTAGCTTTTCCCCCCGGAAAACCTACTATATAGTAGCCTTTCCCCCCGGGGGGAAAAGCTACTATATAGTAGCTTTTCCCCCTTAGTAGGGTTTTTGGTTCAGATTTTATAAAAAATATTTATGGAAATCCAGTACGGATTAAAATCAATGTGTCTACACTCCCATGTTGCATACATCTATATCTGCATTCATATGTACAGGTTAAGTTTCGTTTTGCCGATTTATTATCTTTATAGACGATGCTGAAAGTTGAACATGTGTGTCAAGGAATTACACATAGAACTTAATTTAGGTAATTGATTGAAAAAAGTTTTACAAGTTAAACACTTATATTCATAATTCTGTGTTCTGAAATTGTATTAAACGAGAATGTTTTAAGAAGTTCTTGATAAATCTATCAGACTGTTTGTCTGCTTGTGAAAATTTCATCCAGGCTAAACCTGTACATGTGTTTTAGAGAAATTTTGTTTCCGATGTTTCAGAGCCCGATTTTTAAAATCCTATTATAATATTTATAGTGCATATTCTTTAGGGTCCAATGTCTCATAAACTAGAGATGACCATATCACCATATTTTTATAGTGGCAAAGGTTTATCACTTGAAGATGACTCTGAAAATTTTAGCCCTCAGGGTATGGGCCCTTAATGTTTCAGGGCCCGATGTTTAAAACCCCATTATAATGATTGAATAGTGTTCTATGAGTGGTGACCCGAATCTCAAATTCTAGAGATGACCAATTAACCATATTTTCACAGTGATAGTGGTATACAACTAGTAGATGACACCGACAATTTAAGCCCCCATGCAGGGTAGGAGCCTTTGTTGTTTTCGAGCCCGATGTTTGAAATCCAATTATAAAGAATATGTATTTTTAGGGCCCCCATATCTCAAAAACAATAGATGACCACATGAACATATTTTTACGGTCATTTAAAAGTAAAACCATCATTTAAAAATACACAACCACTCATATATTTCTTTATCAAAATGATTGAAAATTACTTTAATTCTAGCTGCTGCTTTTTTTTTAATTTACAAACAAAATTTTTTTAAAAGGTACGCGGGTAAAATTCTTTATTCTTCAAAACATTTAATCAATTCATAAGATGACTAATGATATAATAGATAATTAGATAAATAAATCAATGAACGTTTATTCATAAAAGGAGAAATCGAAAATCAAAATAAATAACCAACCTAAGCGCATATACGACTTTTTTACTTGTTAGTTGATTAGAAAAACAAGCTTATATTCTAAAAAAAAGTCAGCTCATCACAATATATGTGTTGGTTGTTTTTTGAGGTTTTGTTTTTGTTTTGTATTTTTAATTACCCTTGTTTAATTGTTCGAAGAAATAATATGGTACACAAGTAAATCTTTATTGCAAAAATATGAAACAAATAGTATAAAAATTAGGTAATGGAATCGTACATCTTGGTTTATATGGCATCGTTTTCAAAATTGTATATTTGTAAATCACGTTGCAAACTTAAAAGTGGAAAAATTAGCAAATAGTGAGTGACAATATAAACATAAAGTTAGTTCAGGATCCATTTCACATTTTCCAAAGTAACCAGCAAAGATAACGACATTGTTCTGGTTGTGAAGACATTTCATTGTTTTTTAAAATGTTTAAATCAAAATATCTCGCGTTTCGTAGAAATGTGCTAAAAAATATGAATATGCATAACCTTAAAACGAAATGGTAAACACTAACTTCACAAATGCTTTTAATACATAATTAAAATACCCCTTACCCATGATTTAGAACCCCATCAATCAAAGTAAAACTAAAACATTTCAGTTTCTCATCATATCATTGCATCCTGTCTCCCGTTTGATATTTGGCAGAAGAAATATATATTTGTTTTTAAGATCGTCAATTCTAACGGTATTAATTTAAAATTGATAACCTTTTGGACGAAGGGAGTAATACATTTCCACTTTTTATTACCTTCCTCTACAAAATTACGTCAAGATTGGTCAGTTAGTTCTCTGGGAGAAGCTTATACATTGATGGTAATACATTGGAAAATTAAATTTCCAAACCAGCGTATTTTCACTCAAATGTGTTCTCGCGTGTTCATAACGTCGAAGTCAAAACTGTGGATAAGCATCGATTATAGATGAAATAGATTCGAGGTATTCCGAAATCCGTGTAAAAGGTGTTCCAAAAAGGGGTGAGAACAGGTGAAATAAACGATGATGACACATGCATGTTATGAAGGCGCATGCCTTAGTTCATATTTGGGCTTGAAAAACCATGTATTTTATTCTATGTATTAATAAATGCCATAATTATCCTTTTTGTGAGAAATTAATATCATATCAGTTATTGCAAATTATTGTCACGAGTGCTCCTCAATAAACATGGCCGAAAAGTAAAAATGGGGGAAAATCCTCTATATAGTAGGTTTTCCGTGGGGGTAATCTGGCTATAAAATGGGGGAAAGCCCACTATATAGTCAGCTTTCCGTGGGGGAAAAACTGCTATATAGCAATTTTTCCGGGGGGAAGAACTGCTATATAGCCATTTTTCCGGGGGGAAAGATGGCTAGGGGGAAAAGGCACTATATAACACCGGTTTTGAACAAGTTTCAAACCAAAACTAGTTTTTGTATTTTTCGGCTTTAAACTGAAACTAGTTTCCGGGAAACTTAAAAACACCTAGGGCGAATTTATTGATCAAAAACTAGTTCGAGTTTAGGTTTATGGTTTGATAATAGTTTCATATCTGTTTGAAACCAGTTGGGTGGTTTGACGGTTTAGCACTAAATGGAAAGTTAGTTTAGAAAAATGGCTATCATTGCACTCGCATACCTACTGGATTTGTTCTTGAAATTTAAAGAAGATAATTTTTGAACTCATCTGCATTTGCATGAAAGTCTTTAATAAACAGTGCAGACAATTTTTTTCCTGGCAATGCCCACATATTAGGTTATTCTGCGAACCCATTGCAAAATTGGCTTTTAACACCATATCAATATTTTGGAAAAGTGAATGCTGCTATATGAAAAACTATATTAATATTTATTTTTCTACACGTGTATCAATAGAGATCATTTGATTCACTCAAGGCGTTTGAAACAAGTTTAAATGACACGGTTTCAAGTGAAATATCACTAATTACGTGGTCTTAGCTTAAAAGCCAGACAAATCTTGTTGATTTCAAAGAGCCGTAGTTGAATGGCCAGCAATGGAATAGACAGGTGAACTTATTAAATGCATTACATGTAGATCTTTCAGTGAGTTCTTTTTTTTCCATCAACCACTTTGAAAGGTTTTCGTTTGCCTGTTGTAAATTGCAAAGGGTAATTCTCAGTGTTTGTATCAATGGAATCGCTAACTTCCACATTATTATTTTTGTCAGTACTATATGCACTATGACAGATCCTTTGAGACACATATGTTTAACGTTAGAACGATACCCATATGCTTCGCTGAGTTCATTCTTTGACACATGTGCCACACTTTTGCAAATAAATGAAAAGTTTGCAAAACCGAATTAAAACCTAAACTAGGTTTTGATCAATAAATTCGCCCCTAGGGTGTAGTTTCGATCGGTAGTTTTAAATCTTTTCAAGATGGCAGAAAAGAACGTGTTCGAAAGAGAATTGTTGATTTTCAAGTGTGGAACATGCGGAAAAGAATTCAACCAAATACAGGAATTCTCTGTTCATATTTGCTGCGAAAGAAGGGGTAAGAAATCAGGTTTTTTATCTATAAAAAAAACTTGGTGAGGATCTTTAAAAATTTTTGCCACGCGAAATTGTTCAGTTTTTCGTACAAAATCACGTGTTTTTGAAGGCCCTAGCGAACTGTTTATCGAAATGGATAAATAAGAATGCCGTTTTTTAAAATTGAATTTACATTGTATGAGTATATCATGGAACAGAATGATTATGTTTTACAAAAGTTTGCTTTTGAATATCGAACTACATGTATTTTGAAATGTACATGATATAGGGCTAAAGGCTTAATCAATAAACAGCTGAGAGCAGTATAAGAATTTTACCCGAAGAAACTTAGAGAAAAACATTTCAATTGACATGAATTCATAAAAGCCTGAAATCTGCTACAAGTCCATCAAATGTTAAGCAAAGAACGAAAGACAGAAGTTTTAAAGATTAAAACAAAAGCCAAATTATAGCTATGGACAAAGACAGCTAAACATATTCCATTATCAGCTTAGAAGTTTTCAAGTAATCTTGTTCCAGATTTGTTCAAACATAATTTAACCGATTCAGCTAAATGTTGTAAATGTTATTACTATAATAAAGATTGTATTCGTCTCTTTCTTCAATGTCCATGTAACAGTTTTACCAGACAGTATCTGATTGGATATATGAATAATCACGACATATCAATAGATGTTAATATTGAATAATTTGGCTACAATTGTCTATCCCTTGATGGAAATATGGTTTTTTAACCAAATTCCTTATTTTATGAAACACACAAAAAGATTTTAGAATGTACAATCGTATAATTTAACAATATACTGTATGCAGGGTTATTTTCGCTTCGTGTAATTTTCGACCATCTGCACTTGCAAACAGTTTTGCCCCGTCACGAATTCGCCAAGATGCAGTTGTGTTTAGAGAGAAATATTTTGAAACACTGGAATTCGCCCATTCTTAAATTAGCCTAATGACAAGAAGGGCGACAGGGGCGAAAATAAAACGGGGGCGAATATTTCCCTGTATACAGTATGTTTTTGTATGTAACTTAGACGTACATGTATACATAATATTGAGCATATTCTATATCCCCCCCCCCGATATTTCCTCCTTTGATTTTCTAACTGTACCTGATTGTTATTCTATATTTCATTTTGTATATAACACTTTTACATTCTGTAATGTCTTTATAGATTATTTAAAAGGTCTTTGTAAAACTACAAATATATACTATTGTTATATCTGTACCTTGTTCTCTTATGGAAGAACTAATATGGGCTACACTGTCTGCTGTTTATTAAATCCATGTTCCATGTATACTTTAATATATATGTATATACATGTATTATGAATAAAATACTTTTCAAACTTGAGAAACAAAACAAAGTCAGTATTTATTAGATCTTTTCAAAATCGATCAAGAGTGACTTTAGTACAATTCTTTAAAAAATATTGAATGTATATGTTATGAGGGGAAATTTTAGGCTAAGTTAAGTGGTGTGAAATTAATTTGCTTTAGATGATTGTCCAGTTATATGTTGTTAATTATTTATCAAAACTGGTTAACAGCTTGAGCAAAAGTTGGAACCATATGAGCAATGTAGCCCATAGGCCTGTATGGAACCAAAACTGATATCTGTTTAGAATCACGTTTACGGTTAAATGCCGAATATTGATTAATTTTTTATTGAATTATTAAATGGCTATAACGTTAGATAATATGCATTTTATATGAATTATTTAAAGTAATAAAATTTTTATTGTAAAGTCTTCAACAGATATCCATGGTAAAGTGGCAACTATTTTGCGACAACCTCATGTCGGTGCGTCTGAAACAGCTGACGAAATCTTACTTGAATTCGATCGATGATCAATTTGTGCTAGGTTACTGTTTTATAGGATGGCAGTTGATTCAAGAAACAGAACATGTTGGTTTCGTTTATTATAAAGGTAAATATGTATAAACACCATGCAAACAGTCACGGGTCTATCAGACAGGCTTTTTGATGCCCTGGTTATTTATATAGAGATCTACCCGGTATTTGGACCTGCGTGGGTTATTTTTTTCCCCTTTTTGTAGACAAGCTAGAGAAAATCACGTATCACTTTAAAAACTCAAATTAATGAATCGAAACAAAGGAAACAAAATGAAACAAATGAACCATATATATTGCATCTGGGACATTTAAATGAGACTAGAGGGCAAGCTATTTAACAATAAAGTATAGGCCTATGGGAAATGATCTATATGCCCTTACTTGATTAATTTGACAAACAAAATCATTTTCTTTAAAACTGACACTCCCTTGAAAAATAGATAAAGTTTCAGGCAATACTAGTAATTGCATGAAAAAATGACAATAACAATTTAAACCGTGAACCATCTCAAAAATCCATAAAACGAAATACAAATTCAAAGCAGAACAACTGAATTGTTTTAACATTGAACCTGTATGTAACTAGCATACAACCAATTCTCACCAAGTGTCATTTCTTGGCAGTGCATTTTTACCTCAATTTATCAACACATAATAGTGAGCGCAGCTCGCCGGCGCTGTGCGCCGGCGCGAAGCAAGCTCTACCGGCAAGGCGTGTGTGAATAGAAAATTCGGACTATTTGCACATTCATTTAACGGATTTTTTTGGCGTCAGTAAATCGGACCAGTAATGCCATATTTAAACAGTGTGCGAAATTAACTTTTTTGTACTATAGACAATCGGTCTACAACATTTTCAAAATCTAAAGAACTGACTGATTTCCTATAGACCAAAAACAACAAAAAATATCATTCTTTATTTGTATTGTAATTTTATTCAGGGTGAACATGGTGAAATAACCTGGTACTTCACAACACAATAGGAACTCTTTCTATAGGACATGGTGAAGGGTGCCCGGCTCTAAACCCACACGCAGTGACATTGCCTTGTAATGATTATTTTGTAATACCAATCCAAAAAACTGATCATATAAAGTAAAGGAAAATAGATACATAAAATACCCTATTCCCTTGAATACTGTAGATAACACGATACAAAAGGAAACAAAAGCGCAGATTCTAAGACAACGTAAGGAAAACTGAACGTCATCATGAATTCCAGGTGTGCAGTCTGGGTTCACGAATGCGAAAACTAGAATAATGTATGACTATCCAGGTTTTTTTCCCAGGTCTAGCACCTTGTGAATACTTCAGTTTGTCAAAAAATGACATGCTCTGAATATTGTTTTTGACTTTTACATGGCATATACATTCTGCTTCTTATCGCAGTGTATTTAAGAAGGTATTGAGTAAAACGTTCAATCGACTAGATGACAGGCTGCGTTCGTTCCATAGACAAGTTGGTCTACAAATATTCGAGTTACTATAGACCGGGCAAATTTTCTATAGATTTTGTCTATCGGTCTACCGTTAATTTTGCACACTGTTAAAATCGTCCCAGTAGTTCCCTGTAATTATGGTTTCCTATTTCACACTCTCACGAGAACAAGATAAAAGTCTATGTACATTCATTGTAAATATACTGCTGAAACAACGCAAAATCCATTACATAAGACTAACGGAGTTATCGCCCTTTCGAGTGACGTCACAATGGATTTCTTACACATTGATCCGACAGAATTTTTCGGCGTCAGTAAATTTCGACCCACAATGCAATTCCTCAATGTCGGTCGATCTCACTAGACTGGATACCATCTCGCGAGAATCAAAGTAGAACTTTTTAGAAACAGATAAATTATGTAATTTCAAGAACATAATGCTTTTAAGAAAACAAAACAGTATATCTCGCGTAGTTTTTTTTAAAAAGAGACAGACGACACTTGACTGAAGTGAACTTTGACGTCACAATAAGGGGAAATTTCTCTAAGTAGTAATTGTAAATCTGCTGAAATATAAATACCAAAATCTTCTCAAAATCTTGCAGAGCTAACGAATGGGGACATTTCTTCAAAGATAGGAAACAGCTGTTACTTGCTCTCATTTGGATGAATGCTCACATTTATTTTATTCACTATATTTACGGTAATTTCCAGGAATGTTTTTTTAAAGGGGGCGTGGCATGGCATGGCAACATCATTCAAAAAATCTTCGCAAGCAAAAAGAAAAAGAAATTCTCAAAATCAGGAAAATTCTAATCCGGGTGAAGAATTGGGAGTGCGTAGTATCCTTTAGCTCTTTAGCTGCTCAATAGTGTCTTTATTTTCACTTCCATTTATTACATGCTCCCGGGGGATCCATTTTCCTTATTATATGATCAGCAAATTTTTTTATACGTAAATTTGATTTTTTTTAAACGGGGGACTCTGTGATAAGTCAATTGTTTTTATGTAAGTTTAAGAAAAATGTCTGCTGCAAGAAAAGAGGAAATAAACTGTAATGTACATTATGTTAAAATCATTATTATTCAACACATTTTATCCGAGATAAATTTTATATATAAATAGATAACAAAATCTTATGAATTATGAATAATGAAAATTTACTGGAAAAAATAGGCATGTTTATTTTATTCTGCATTCAAATTTATTTACTTTACGTCGCTACTTTTATTTTTATTGTTTTATCATAATTCAATCATTATTTTATCACATGCTGCGCTCGCCCCAACGGTCGCACCGTAATACATATTAGTATACATGAAAAATTTAATTAATGCACTGTTCAAAGAGAAATGTTACTTGGGGAGAATTGATCACACACCAGTAGATTTATAGTCTGTCCCAATTTTTAAATCACTTGTAATGCAATAAGATGTATATCTTGAGCAAACAATTTAAGAATATAAAAGCAAATTTAATTTTCAGAATTATACATAAACTTATTTCTATGTCTGTAATAATTCATGCAAAAGTCATTAATTTACAATCTGTAGTTCATAAGAAAGTGTGAGGATCATTGTGACATAAAAAAAAATCTGACCTCTTCACCTGTCAAATGAGTCACTCAGATTAATGAATGTTTTGCTCTTCTATAGGTTCATATCAGGATCTGGACAGGTAAGTTAAAGAATTTCAAGACCATGTTTTATTTTTTGAACTTTGATGCAATATGTATTTGAACCAAAGTTTTCATAAAATTTGTATGGCGGTTTAATCATCAATTAAAAATCAAAGGTAACATTTAGTTTCACTCCTCTTTGTGTCAAAAATGAAGATATCTGATTTTCAACTGTTTTACATGTGTCTTTCTGGGATGACAAAAGCTGACCCAACAAAAATAAATCATAAATGCATTAAAATGTGTCTTTACCATTGTCACCTATATTTTGTGACCTTAAAGTAAACACTGTGTATGGGAAGTGTTCTGCCCCAGATATTGTGCCCTGTGTCTGTAAGCAAGTGCATACAATGTATATATTAATTATGTAACACTCTTTAAATCACATGAGTCACTCAGGTGACCTATTGCCATTGGTCTTTGTCCATTGTTGTGCATCGTCTGTTAACAATTTTACATTTTTAACTTCTTTTTGAAAACTACACGGTCATTTGTTATGATTTTTGGTTTGAAGCATCGAAAGGATAAGAGGAATTTAAATTTTGAAATTTATGACCTTACCTTCAGGCCCTATGGGTTGGTCAAATATGCAGAAGAAATGGCCAAATTAAAAAAAAAATCTTCTCTACTCCCACACATGTGAAAAAAGCACCTAAATGCATGATTATAATGTTTATGAAATCCTCTGACTACCAAATTTATGAATTTCATGGCCCCTGGGTAAGGGGCTCAGACCCTAGGGGGTCCAATATGGCCATGTTATGAACATTTGTTTTCCCTTGGACTGAAATGTTACATTTTCATTGGTTTAAACATAGCACGTGATTGCCTCATATATCTCTATATTTGTTCTGTGAGAAATAATATTAGGCAATATGGCCGTCATTGGTAGACGTTTCGCTTACTCATTTTGACATTTTATAGTATTTTATACAGAAACTGCATGCCGTAAGTTCTTAAAGTATTTGGAGTAGTTGCCCTTTGAAATTCTTTAAAATTAGAGTAGTTGCCCTTAGAATATTGACGTCACATTGTTTTGTCTGGAGCAGAACAAAATGGCAGCGTCGAAATTTGCTCAAATCTTTGCAGAGGAATGAGAGAAAACATTTAAAATTGAATAGCAACAAAACATTGTAAGTAAACATGGGTGAAGCAAAGATTTTGAAAGAGTATTTGAAAGGTGACATTGAAAATTTTGAAGAGTTTAAATGAGTTAAAATGGACGAGATGTAAGGCATCTTGTACATGGCTTTGCGTAGATCATCGCTATTTGTGAATAAATATGTCGCTTGGAAGTCCTCGCCATCTATGAGATTGAACAACCCAATATATTTCCGTAGTGTGTCAGTAACTAACCTAATAAGTAATAATAGTGAACAAATCTCACAACATTTTCAGATACAAACTTTTAAAGGCCTGCAGGTCTCTTTTTACCAAAAGTTTACAATTTTTGGCCTCTGGAGCTTGGGTATAGATAATCCAAGATTCCTTTAACTCTTGCTCCCTTTTATGATTTAATGTTTGCAAACATCCAAAATGAAGCTTTAATTGCAAATTTGAGAGTTTTTGAAATTTGAGGTTTATCTACAGGCTATGGTACTCGGATGACTGTGAAGATTTGTGTGCTTCTTGTTTATTTGTAATAACCTGCATACTTAACTTTTAACTTAATAGATTACACAGGAGTCTGTATGGTTTTTAGCTCACCAAGACGAAGTCAGGGGAAGCTTATGCTATACCCCGGCATCGGCGTCCGGACCTGGTGATAGTTTTTGTTGCAGGTCCTGTATTTAAGTTTATTACTTGTCCTATCTTCACCAAACGTGCATGGATGATGCATCTGGACCTACTTATGGACTTGAAAGACTTGGATTCTGAACCTGAATCCTGAATTTCAGATTTTGGAGCAGGTTAAAGTTTTTGGTGAAGGTGCCCTTTGATAGCAATATCTAAGTTACTGGTCCTAGCGTCACCAAACTTGCATGGATGGTGGGTCTTATGATACTGATGCACCAGACAGGCTTGAGTGCAGAATCTGAGCCATAGGTTCCAGATGCCGAAGAAGCTTAAAGTTTTTAGATCTGGTTTAAGTTTTTGGAGCAGGTGCCCTCTGATCATAGTTACTACTGGTCTTTAAACTTCACCAAACTTGCATGGATGGTGCATTTTATGATATTGATGCACCAGACAGGCTTGAATGCTGAATCTGAGTCATAGGTTTCAGATGCTGGATAAGGTTAAGTATTTTGGAACAGGTCACATGTTTAATAAATAGCAGTACTATTTTAAACTTGCATAGTTGATTAAACTATAATATAAATGAATTGCAGAGGTAGCTTCGGATGCAATTTAAGCCTGATCTCCATTATCAAGGATGCTAAAAAATATATCTTAGGTATTATTGGTCCTAACTTCACCAAACTTGCATGGATGGTGTGTCTTATGATACTGATGCACCTGACAGGCATGGATGCTGAGTCTGAGTCATAGGCTTCGGATGCTGGAGGAGGTTTAGTTTTTTAGAACAGGTCACATTATAGATAATAGCTTGCACAGTTGATTTAACGATAATATAAATGATTCGTAGTTTACTTCTAAAAATTTTTTAAGTTTAAATTATTTGATGTATTCATGCATATTACAGGTCAAATGTTTTATAATTGTGTTAGCTAAAATGACAAACAAAATCAAATTATATTGTATCATATGATCCAATACCATATTATGTATTAAATATGATACAGTATTATTTAATATGATATCATAGCTACTATACAATATGATATCATGATGTACAATATTGTGATGTATTATGTGATATGATATTGTATCATATAACACTATTATGTATTGTTATACTTTCATGTTAAATACTGCAATCTGACTGGTTAAAACGCAGTTCATAATCCTTTCTATTACCCTCAGCATTAGCAACGCACTTAGCAACGGGTAACATTAAAAATTGTTACATGCGCGAAAATTATGCGCGTACGGTTCGCTGTAGAATTCACGTTATTCCTATATAAAAGCAGTAAAATTTTCTTAAAAATTTAGACATTCAGTATAACAAAATAAATAGTGCCTGTTTGGAGGATAACAGTTGAAATTGACACCCCTCGAAAACCATTGTCAACCTCCGCTTCGCGTCGGTTGACAATGGTTTTCTCGGGGTGTCAATTTCAACTGTTACCCTCCCAAACAGGCACTATTTATATAATATTGTATTATGCGATCAAATACAAAAATGTAAAACACAATACAATGTCATATCATGTGTTACAGTATCATATCTCATCATTATTTATTACAGTATTTTATTGTATTATATGATATATATTGTAAGTATGATAGGATGCAATATTGTATTTTATATTACATGTATTGATAAACATTGTATCTTGAAATACTGTAAGAAATGAACATATGTTTATCATACAATTTTTTAGCAGATGATATATGATATTGTGTCAAAACAGTATCCATGACTATCCAAGATCATAAAGTATTATTTTCATATAATTTGATAAAGGTGGTCTCATACAGGTGATGCCTCATAAGGGTGATGCCTCGTCTCGGTGAGCTTTATAATCTGTGATTATGTATGTTTAGAATTTATGTCTGGTAATTTATGAAACTCTTGTTGATATTAGGATGCAAAAGGAGAAAAATCATGTCCATGGAGTCAATGAAAACCTGGACAAAGGTCAAGAGTCAGGGGACAAGGACACTCCCCTAGTTTATGATGTTCCGGTGGACCATGGCTGGGCCTGGGTCATTTTATTCAGTAAGTACATAAATGTTTGTATCTCTGACAATATCACTCAGCGTCCATTCAGTATTTCTATCATTGGCTTTGTTGAACCCACGGTTTTGATTGAACAGGTCACATCTAATGGCCCCATGTCTGGCCCCCTCCTACTGATTCAGACAGCTGTTGAAACTTGTATGTAGTCTGAAGTTAAATTTGTTCCACAATTCATTTGTAATTATATACATCATATATTAAACAAACTTGTAGTACTTTATTCAATAAAAGTTCAATACATTAGATTTGATTGCTCTTTTGTCCCTCTACATTATCTCTAATTAATATTGTCAAACAAACTGCTTCCATTTGTTCACTGTTTTCAGGTACTGCCACTATCTCCCTTTTTGTGATTGGAGGGATTAAATCCTTTGGGGTCCTATTGTTGGAGTTTGGCAAGGTTTACCAGATTCCCAAAAGTCAGCTGACTGTTATTCAGTCCATCACTGGCTTCTTCTTTCTCTCACTCAGTAAGTTCAAGATCTAAACCTAGAAATGATTTGGGTGCTGTTTCAAGCTGGTACTTCTTCAGCTATACAGTATTTCAAATCAGTAATCTAAACAGACACAGCTGAATCAATCAAATTTGTGTGGTCAAATTATTTGTGGATTGCCAATTTTTTTGATAAATTCATTAAATTGCTTCTTTATAGAATGAATAAAGACTGTGTTTATTGATTTGTTGTTGACATTTGTTAGTGATAAAAGGTACCAACAGAATCTGAGAAAAAGGGCCCCAAAAAATATATAAATGATTTCAAATTAGATGCACAATTTGATGAGGAGATTTTATTCTATTCAATTGTGTGGTCCACACAGGGTTAGTTGATTTTGATCAGTGAAGTCCTGTAGAGCTCTCTTAAATAAATGATCATGCAACCACAAAATCCAAGAAAAATAATCCGAGTCCCCCATGAATATTTCAATGACTCCACTGTAGGTGTCAACACTATACACAGAAATCAACAAAGAGATTTTGATTTTAATTCAAATTCTGTAGAGCCCCAGATTTGTACATGTATCTGACAAATATACATATTTCACTTCAGGTCCCTTTTCCAATTGGTTATGCGATCGGTATACTCACCAGAGAGTTATTTTTGTTGGAGGTCTGTTGACAAGCTCAGGATTAGTTCTCAGTTCCTTTGCACCTTCCATAGAAGTCATGTACTTTACTTATGGGGTACTCACAGGTAAGCTAGTGTTTTAAGGGTAGTAAACCTCTGATAAGAGAGATAAATTCTGTTACAGTTAAACAAATTCAAAAATATCAGAATATTTGTTTAATCAGTTTTCAGTTACTTAAAGGTACAAAATTTCCAGGTATGTAATGTATGTCTAGTATATCCTAAACAATCAGCAATTGCCTTCTTGCATTGATTAAACCCGAAAGTAGGTCATTATATAACATTTTTGAATAATTAGTTATCTTGTTATGTCACAAATAAGATAATTTTATTACTATGCCCTGAAAATTGCTGAATCACACCGGAAAAAGTTATATTGCCCTCCCGGAAAAAGTTATATTTCACAGAAAATGGTTATAGTGCCCTCCCAAAACTGTTATATCACCCTCCCGTGCAATCATTTTGCATAATAATTACGTCGGGTTCGAAATTTAGCTAAGCAAACAGTTCCTCGAAAAAAAATGTCATGACAGTGTCTGCTGTTCAGAGAAACTTACTTTAATTGTTTAATTTGAATAATTCTATTCTGTTTGAAAGCATCAATCGATATTTTGCAAGAAAATTGATTTGTAAGATGCATAAATAATTAAAATGCACATGTTAATGAGATAAATATATTCTAATAATAAAGATTTTTATTTTAATAATGTTATATAACATATACTACATGTCTTCTTGGGCGACAATACCAGAACATTTGTCCCTTGGTGACAGGAAAGCCCTGGAGTTTTATGTCGCCCTTTGCCTTCGGCATCGGGCTACATAACACTCCAGGGCTTTCCAGTCACCTCGGGGCAAATATTCTGGTTTATCGCCCTTGATGTAATATATGTATAATATCTTACTATGATACCAATCTACTGTAATTAGAATAATTATCATATTTGAAAAATTGCTCCTTTACAATACACTGTTGTATAGCTTATCATATTAGTCAAATGTAATATTTTTACTATATTGTCTGTAATACCTGTAATGAATAGCATGAATGTCATGGTGGCTCTCTTGTGTTGTAGGTTTTGGCTTTGGACTCAGCTTTCCACCAAGTGTTGTCATCAGTACACGTCAATTCAACAAAAGAAGAGGAGTGGCAAATGGAATTAACATGGCAGGGGCTGCAGTGGGGGGCATATGTGTGCCGATTCTGATGCAGTTTCTGATTGATAGCTATGGTTTAAAGGGTTGTATGCTGATTTTAGGAGCGATCATGGGACACATATGTCCATGTGCTTTATTGCTCAGACCAGCGCATAAGTATCCACTAGTACAGAAAGAGGCTCAGCAACTGCTTCCAGATAAAAACCTGGAGAAAAATGTGAATAATTATCATTGTTTTCATGACACGACAGAACAAGAATTACCAGAAGATAAAGATTTAAATACAAAGGATGCTCAAAGGGGAGGCATGAATGTAGATCATGAAGTAAGAGTACAATTGATTAAGAATTCAGAGTACAATAGCCAGTCTTCTCCTACATCCAAACGACACCACAAATCATCTGAGAGCGGTTCACTGGGAGCTAGTATCACTGCAATATCATCTATTTCTCTATCCAGTCAAAATATTCCAAAGGAGATTATGCTTGTAGAAGAGATTTCTCCCAAGGCACAAAAAAACAAGCTTGTCACTTGCTGTAAATTTTTCCAAAACTTAAACTTCAGCCTGTTCAAAAGCGTTAATTTTATTTTGCTTATGTTGTCCTTTTTCTTTCTGACATACAGCTATCACTCTATTTTTATTATCCTCCCATCTTATGGGCGAGAACAAAGCCTTTCGATCCATCAGAGCATCTATCTGATTCCTGCATTTGGCAGCGTTGATGTCTTGGGTCGTTTAATCGCTGGGTTTATCAATGACAAATGTGTCATACGGAGGAAAGAGATTTTCATCCTGTACATCTTAATTCACGGTGTTGGATACCTTCTTATTCCAACGTTTAAGGATTTTATCAGCATTTTGTCTTGGTGTATGGCATTTGGAATTTTCACTGGTGGGTTCAACGGGACGTTTGTAATCATACTTGTGGATTGTGTTGGGATAGAACAATTGGCAAGTGCCTGGGGCATCAGTTGTTTAGTTGTTTCAATCTCCATGCTGATAAATCCAGTGCTTTCAGGTAATAATTTTTGTATTTTACGAAAAAAATCACTTAATCATTTTAGGATACAGTTAAAAGTATTTCTCAATGAAAAATGACAGGTTTTTGACAGATTAGCAGATTCTTATTCTGTTAAGACTAATCGTTTAGCTTATTTTGACTCTTTTTTTGGTAAAGGGTTACAATAAAATTCTTCAACAGTTAACATGAATGAAAAGAACATTCATTATAATTTGTGTAACTCACAAGCTATAACAAAACAGATAATTTTTTGAACCAGCATGGAAAAAATGTATAAACATTGCCAAAAAATAAAAGTGATATATTTCCTTATAAATTTGCAGAAATTTAACTATTATAAATGTTTTGAGACGAATAAAAATGGCGTTTTCATGTCCTGGATAGGTGGACTCAAAGACATTACTGACTCCTGGTCAGCTTCCATGAGGGTGGCTGGCTCCTTTGCCATCATTGCAGCTTCTCTTTTGGCTATAGAAAACGTCATAGCGAGATTTCAGAGGAGGAAAAGCAACATTGAAAAAAAAGTCCAATGTGATGAAAATGTATCCTGAATTCGTTCTTTTACAAGGTGCCATGAAATAGACTTTTAGGTTATCATACAACTGACGTTTTTTTGTTGTTAATGATGTTTTTGTGTATCAGATTTTTTTTAATCACAATATTATTGTATTAATCAAAATTGACACCATCTTGTTGTTGTTGCTTTTGTTGACTTCAGGTTTTTGATTCACAATATTCTATGAGTATTGTTTGTATCCAATTGCAATTTAGAAAACAAAATTGCAATTTGTTATTTGTTAAGCATGCAGTTAGATGCTTTGAGTCTAATTTTTCATAAATCAATACTCACAGGGGTAAATATTTTTTTATATTTCATTGCACCACATAGGATGTTTTTCTTCTAAGTAAAAGATGATGCATGTATTATGTACACCCCAAATATCAATCATTTCTCAATTCTAAAAAGCATGTAACATTGCGCTATTTTAGTGCTATTTTGTTAAAACCACTGCATTCAAAGTTTTTGCCCGTAGAATAACTGTTAGCGTATTCATAATTTCAGTTCAAAAGAATTTTTAAAAATGTTTTTGAGTCAGTCATTGAAATTACTCAGTGACTCATTAAGTTGATTTTCCAAGATTTAAACAAATTATATTTTATTAATGTGTGATTAAACCTGTGTATGCTTCTAGATGTACCAGTAGAAATTCATGGAGTACTATATAAAAAAAGATGATATATGATATACAAATTAGTCTTCTTCTATGAATGCTATCCCCATCTATAAACCATTTAATGCCTCTTGACCATTTCATAGCAGCTTTTTCTTAGCATGTATATGTTAACTTTTTATTATGACAATAGGAGTATATATTGTTATCTAGTATTTGAAAATACGCCATGAAGTTTGATTACTTGTTTATGCTTAATACAAAACTGTTGAATCTCACAGATACTAGTTTACGAATATTATAAAATATATGTATAATACACTCGCTGTAAAGATCATTGATTTTCCCAAATTAATAAATCTAATGTTGTTATTTATTATTTTCCTCAAAAAGTATTCATTGTGAGTTCAAAAATTGTTAACTTAGATATCGTAAAAATCTTTAATGATTTTTGACTTTTTTTGTTGCTGAAATCAAATTTCATGTTTAAGTTAGATTGATTGACAATTTCTTAATTTTAAATTGATTATTACTTTTGATAACTTTTGTTCTCAAAATTTGTCCTATAATTTGAATCTAAAACACATGTCACAATTTATTTCAATTTATTACAGTTTTGTGATTTTCCTATACTTTTTCCAAAACAGAAAAATGCCTCAACCTTTTGAAATAGCCCCCCCCCCCCAAAAAAAATTACAATTATATTTATACATGCTTTCTAACAACTACAATCCATATCATTTTAATGTTAACATTAGAGGGATATGTGATATAAAAATAAGGGAATATATGATATACAAATTAGTCTTCTTCTATGAATGTTATCCCCATTTATAAACCACTTAATGCACTCTCTTGACCATTACATAGCTGCTTTTTCTTAGCATGTATATGTTAACTTTTTATTATGACAATAGGAGTATATATTGTTATCTAGTACTCGAAAATACACCGTGAAGTTTTATTACTTGTTATGCTTAATACAAAACTGTTGAATCTCACAAATACTAGGTTGTAAGTATTCTATAACAAAACGTGGTGTCAAAAGTAATAACTTTTTATTGAATCTCTGTTTTGTAATAAATATTGATATGAATCTCTGTTTATATTTTTTACCAATATTGTTATCAATCTTTGTTTTTATTTTATAGTTTGATGTGGATCTTTGTTTATATTTCAACAAATATTAATATTTTAATATTTTACTTGTACTTGTATACTCGAACAGGCACAATAATTTTGCAGACAATTATTCCTCATCTATGCTGTATATTAACAGGGAAATAGAAATGACGTTGGCAAATTTACATCACGCTAAACAAAAGCCCACTAAATAGCATACATGTACATACTGTATATATATAACACTTGTTATAAAGATTATAGATTTTCCCAAATTAATAAATGTAATGTTCACTTGTAATTTCCTCAAAAAGTATTCATTGGGAATTCAAATATTGTTAAGTTAGGTATCGTACAAAGTTAAATGATTTATGAGGGTTTTTTTTTCCGCTGAAATCAAATTTTATGTTTAAAATATCCCCAATGACTTAATTTCCTATGAGCTTTTAGTTAGATTGATTGACAATATCTATTTTGAATTGATGATTACTTTTGATGACATTTGTTCTCAAAATTTGTCCTATGATTTGAATCTAAAACACGTCACAATTTATTTCAAATTTATTACAGTTTTGTGATTTTTCCTATACTTTTGCCAAAAAAAATTGCCTCAACCTTTTGTAAAATTACAATTCTGTTTATACTTGCTTTCTAACAAACACAATCCATGTTATTATAATGTTAGCAGTAGAAAAAAAGGAACTTTTATCCTTGCCATCTGGTAGGTCTAGTTTTAATGACAAAAAATGTGTCAAGCATGTATTTTCGTCAGATGCTTTGATGATTGTTTTAGTTTAAACAGTCAGAATCCGGTGTTAAACCTTAGCAGCTCTCAGATCCCTTCCCATTTGCAGCATGCTCTTTATTTTGTGCATAGCTGCGCCGCTGTTGATAGGATAGAATATTTATTTTAATAAATGAATCTCTCATTTTGTTTCTTAGCATACTCTATAAGATGACACAAGTTAGCATGAAGGTGATCCATATAAGTGGTGCTTGTATTTATGTGTTGATGTTTTTTTTATTTTTTTTATTCATGACTTTAAAATTTACTTGAATGATGTTTCTTCAAATGTGCTTGTGTAAATGAAATATAGATTTGAATGTCATTAGAAATGTGATATTTTGAAAAGGAAAAACAAAATAAACATGGATGTTGTTTATACTTTAAATGTTGATTAATAAAATTTCATGTATCAATTTTTTCAGTTGGTGATGTCAGCAAGTTCATGTAAAGGTTTACAGTACGTGCAATATGTGTGCTCATACGTTTATATAAATAAGGTCCCCCGGTCCTCAGCTCGAAGTATTATTATTTTTCTTAAGAAATGTTATTTGCTCATCAGTTG